>NW_026068166.1:906754-950271 GCF_014885135.2 Alexandromys fortis | reverse complement strand
GCTTTGGGCAATCGATTAGTAGAATACAGCCAGGCAGGAAATCTGAACAGAGATATAGAGAGAAAGTAGGCAGAGTCAGGGAGATGCCATGTAGCTGCTGAAGGAGAAAACCAGCAGCTACCAGTGAGAGCCTTACTCGTAGGCCACAGTCTCATAATGATACATAGATATACAGAAGGGAATCCCACATCAATATGAACTATGTTTGGAGGGATGTGGAAAAACAGTATTTGGAACAGGAAATCTTTGCTAGGTTCGAACTTTGGGAGGACACGATAACTTTTCATAAGGAGTGGGGTTATTCCATTAGCTAGTACAGGTATGTTAAGTGTTGGGGAACTCTCAGTGTTGGTTACAGAATAGTAGTAGCTGGTGTGATCATGCTGTGTTTTGAGATGTGTCCCTGAAAAATGCCACAAATCACTACTGCAAAGTGCAAGAGTCTATTCTTTGATGGGACAGGGACTATTCTATCTAGGATAAATTCCACTGAATATGGGACACCAAGTACCGAGTATGGATATATTCACCTGGATAAATCCTGGAGGGGGACATAGGAAGTCTGGGTATGGTGTGAAGAGGTATGGGCAACTCTAAGAACCCTATTGGTTTATGTAAATAGGATTATATCTGGCTGTAGCCCAGATGTTCTCTATAGTATAGGAAAAATGTTCTAAACAGGATGCAACATGTTGAAGCCTAAAATTCACTACTATAAGGCAAGGAGTCCAGACCAAGATTGAACATTTCTTATGGTTTCCAGGTTATACATAACAGTATGTTAAAAATCAAGTGTCTGATGCCGGGCGATGGTGACGCACGCCCTTTAATCCCAGCACTCGGGAGGCAGAGGCAGGCGGATCTCTGTGAGTTCGAGACCAGCCTGGTCTACAAGAGCTAGTTCCAGGACAGGAACCAAAGCTACAGAGAAACCCTGTCTCAAAAAACCAAAAAAAAATTCAATGTTACTATTAGATTGGTCCTAATTCTAGGTCTCTAAAGGCTAAATCTAAAAACTGGCAGTCCCTTCTGTTTTTCATATAATGTGGCTGGCTCTATAGACCCTTGCCCAGCCTAACAGCCTCTGAAAAAGACGATTCATTTGAAATGCTGTATACAGAACTGAGTAATTTGGACAATCATGGTGTTTGCAACATAAAGTTGCTGATTCGTGGCAGCTTTGTAGTTGTCACGTCATACTTTTGTTTCTGCTACATGTGTAGATTTCAAAAAAATTCAAAGTTTTGAAAATATAATAATCTGATACTTATTTTTTAAAAATCTGTTCTTTTCTGTGTTTTGCTGAAGGGGATTCATTGAGATTGGATTTTTCTTGGTAGCCATGGCTGTCCTGGAGCTTACTATGTAGACCAAGTTCACCACCAACTCCCAGAAATCTACCTGCTTTGGTTTTGGCCTCTTGAATGCTGGGATTAAAAGCATGCACTATGACTGGGCTCTTCTGTGTCTTTAGTATTGATTATTGGAAGCTAAATGTGAGACTTCTAGTTTATTGAAATAGGCTTTCAAGTTTTATATTGTTATAAGAATTCAAAAACGGCTGGGCATGAGAGCACATGTCCTTAATTTCCATACTTGGGAGGCAGAGGAAAGTGGATCTCTGTGAATTTGAGATCAGTTTGTTGTATACAACGAGTTCCAGGCCAGACAGAGTTGTACAGAGAGATCTTGTCTCAAAATGTAAAATAATGATAATATTTCATTTTTCTCCTTTAATACTGAGGACACCAAGTCTGTCATTTTAAAAAACTTTTACTTTTTAACTGTGTGTGCATGTGTGTCTGTGTGTAGGTCTGAACATGTGAGTTGCAGAGGCCTGTGGAGGTCAAAAGAGGGCATCCAATGCCCTAGAGCTGTAGTTAAAGACAGTTGTGAGCCATCTGACATAAGGACTGGGAACTAAACTCAAGTCCCCTGCAAGATAAGTGAGCACTCTTAACCACTGAGCTGTCTCTTCAGTCTCAGACCCTGTGAATCCTAAACCCATGTTTTACCACTGAAATGCATACTATATCACCCAAGAACTCTTTTTTATAACCACCTTAAAGCTATTAGAATTTTGGCATTATCATTAATTCATGTACTAACATGCTAATCTGTCAATTTCAAATGTATTGATAAGTTGAGTTGGTATCTATAACCATTCTATTAACAGTGAAAACATATACTGTATATTTGGCTATATAACATAGTAGAAACTGAAATGGGCATTCAAGGGTCTGCTTGATATTCTCTGACTAGAGCACAAGATATACAGATAAAAAAGTCATTTTGCCTTGTTTTGATAAGTGCAAGTGGGAAGCTCTGTTCACTGAGCACAGCCAAGGATGATTAGCTGAGGTTGTGATAGATGGGCAAACCTGACCAAAGGAGGTCTCCAGGCAGAGGGCTGAGGTGAGCATATAAAATGACTGGAGAAGAACCAGATTGGTGGCAAGGCTGAAGCACCTACACAGGGTCTAGGACACAGGTTCTACTGAATGTTCGTTTAAAATCTATCACTTGACACTTGGGATGTCTTTGTTCAAACAGTTACAAATTCACCCTAATATTTGACTCTCATGTTCTTCATCTTTTGCCCAATTTTGTCAAATTAAAACTTGAAATTTGTGCTGTAGAATCAGAATATATACTTCTGAACATCACATGGCCATAATGAAAAATGGAAATTATGGGATCAGATAGGAGACTCCTTGCCCTACAAGCATAAATTCCTAGGTTCAATCTGAATTTCCTCATAAAATTATGGTGGTGCGTGCTCCTTATTTTAGCAATTGGGAAGTGTGGGCAGTAGGATCACTGAAATTCAAGGTTAAACTCAGGTACATAGTGATTTCAAGGCCAGCCTGTGCTATACAAGATCCTGTCTAAAACAAACAAACAAACTTGGAAATACTGTGACCACAGCACGGCGAATTCACAAAGAATATCACTGAGTTCCAGAAGCATGTTATTCTTTGTTTGTTTGGCTGTTTTTGTTTTACTTTTTTTTTTTTTTTTTGTACTTACTAAAATCACTTCTAAGTTTGGTTTCTGGAAATTCCTTGCTTATCAACATCATGCTAATTGGTTTGTGTGTGTAAAAAGCTCCGTTTTAAATGATAAGAATGCTTATTTATTTCGTGGCATCACAGCTTTGTTCTCATGATTTCTCTGAGCCTCTCATAAGTGGTTTATGTGAGAAGGAATTGTTTTTACTGCTGTTGGTGAAGAACTCACTCCCACTGAGAAGGATGAGAGGGTGTGAACCCTAATGGAAGTTGGATGTAAGAATCACATGGCAGTACTTCTCACGAATGCACACTGGTCTCTGCATCGATGCTATTTATTTTGACTATTATTAAATATTATTTTAAATTAATATTTCCCTAAAATTAATGTATGGGTATGGATGTTTTGCCTGCATGTATGTCATTGTACCACATGCATGCCTGGTGCCCTCAGTCGAAAGAAGAGGGCACCAGATTATCTGGAGCTGCTGTTAGACGTTGCTGTGAGCTCTGCTGGTTGCTGCTGTGAATCAAACCCTAGTTGGTCCTCTGAATGAGCAGTTAGTGCCTTTAACCTCTGAGGGATCTCTCCATCCCCTGGTATGTCTTTTGATTTGTTGTTTTTAGGTTTGGTGAGCAAGTAAGGTCACATATCTAGTACAGTTGAATAATTAGATAAAAATAATACAGTGTGGTTTGAAATCATCTGAAAACTGTACAGGTCTCCCCAAAAGACATCGTCCACAAACCTCCTATATTTTAGCAGATTTTGATATGAGAAAATAATTGCTTTATTTTCAATATACTTTCTTGAAATCCTATAAGATTGCACATATATAAAGCAGACTTTGGCCCAGTGTTCATTCTACATACAATGGAATTGTTGAACTTGGCAGTACACAGTTCACTGGGGGAAAGTAGTTAGTAATTTCTTCTTGTTTCTATTTTTTTTCTATCTGGTATAACAGTGGTTATATTTCTAGATTCTGAGTGTTACAAATGAACAAATTACTGAGGATGTATCTTTACCCACAACAAAATGAAACCTGTTACTTAAGACTAAAACGCTCACTTAGGAGTTGCAATGAAGAGTAACATGAATGCTAATATAAATCCTTTATTTCAAAAGAGTAAATCTAATAGATTTGTTTTTCAAAACTGTTGCATCGCAGCTCCACTTATGTTTGTGTTTTCCTAAACCTTGCTGCAAACTGACAATTATTTTTAATATATAATTAAAGAAATTTTGTGTTAGGAAGAAAACGTTTCATTTGTAAAGAACATTTAGAGGAAATATGATGCATGACAACTAAGGGTGATAGTGTGAACTAAATA
This sequence comes from Alexandromys fortis, assembly GCF_014885135.2. NCBI lineage: Eukaryota > Metazoa > Chordata > Mammalia > Rodentia > Cricetidae > Alexandromys > Alexandromys fortis. Next base: position 945,925 of record NW_026068166.1, on the reverse strand, counting down.
GATTTCAAACTCTTTTTTAAATGCTTATCTGGAAAAAGATGCTCTTTAAATGAAGTAGCTTTCTATTCGTAAATTTAGAATTAGAATAATGCTCAATAATAAACCATTTTTAAAAATAAAGTTATATATACACTTTCACATATATATACTTTCTTTTTAAAATTTATATATAAATATGTATATATATACATATTTATATATTTATATTTATTCTACAGGTCTCCATTGATCAACTCATGTATTTGAAAGTTTTCTAACAAAAAGAATGTTTAATAATCTTTACTAATGATAAACTCGGTTACGTTTTAGGCAAATTTATTTACTTAAAGAATCAATTTGTTTGATTAGGGTGTAGTTAAAACTTCATTTTTTTTCATTTTTTTTTTAAAAATGCTTGCACCAAGGAAAATATCCTGAGGGACTGGAGATAAGGCTAACCCGTTAAAGCACTGGCTGTCTTTGCAGAGGACCTAGGTTCAGTTCCCAGCACAAGGCACTTTGCAAACATCTGTATCTCCAGTACCACAGGGTATGACACCCTCTTCTGACCTCCACCAATACTGTATGTATGTGGTGCACAAATACACCTAACAGCAAAAACCATACCCATAAAATAAAAAAAAAATAAGTGCTTTTACAAAAATAAAAGAGGGGACTGAAGAGGTGACTCAGTAGTTACTGCTCTTCCAGATGACCTGGGTTCAATACCCAGAACCCACTTGGTGGCTCACAACCATCTGTAACTTCTGTTATAGGGGATTTTATTTTATGCCCTCTTCTGGCTTCAGTGAGAACCAGGCTGATGTGATACACAAACATATATGGAGGGAAAACACATATAAAAGACAAAAAGAAAAGAACGTGATGAAAAATCCTGTGCAGAAATAATAATGGCTTTTTTTAGAGAGTAAGTGTATAATTACATATAAATATATTTATTCAACTCAACTAATTTAAATCTAGGTCACAAATTCAGATATTATCTCTTACAAAATAGAGCCAATCTTTTTTACTTGTTCCACTAAATTAAATTATGATGTTTCAAGTTTATGTTTTCAGGCAAAGAGAATTCTGCCTTTTCTTAGTTTGGTTCTCTAAAATAACTGCCAACAACTTGTTATAATACCAACTATGATCTTGGCGCATGCCTGTATCCCCAGCACTAGATTGGCAGAGGTAAGAAGCTCATGGATTCAAGGCCGTCATGGGCTGTGTAGTCACAGTAGTCCTTAAAAATAACAATCACTACCACTAACACAACAAAATAATTTAAAACGTTCATATTACCACAAATATTGACAATTTGATCTTCATAAATATTCTCACTTGGTCTATATGTCTATTCCAATCATGAATTTCCTACAGTAGGAAAGGATGGTTAATAAAAACAATATTGTATTAAGAATTTTTTAAAAATCGTGAGACTGGGAAGATGAGCCAAAGGTTAAGAGCCCTTGCTGCTCTTGCAGAGGTCATGAGCTCAGTTCTCAGGACCCATTTCAGGAAGCTCACAACAGCCTGTATGTAACTCCAGTTCTACGGAATCCAGTGTCTTTTTCTAGTCTCAATGGGCACGTGATGCAATAAGCTCAAACAGGATCACATGCATACACATAAAAATGATATTTAGGGAAAAGAGAGCTGAAAGACACATGAACCAAATTGTTAATAAAAAGATGCCAAGGATAGGGGCTGGAGAGATGGCTCAGAGGTTAAGAGCATTGCCTGCTCTTCCAAAGGTCCTGAGTTCAATTCCCAGCAACCACATGGTGGCTCACAACCATCTGTAATGGGATCTGGTGCCCTCTTCTGGCCTGCAGTCATACACACAGATAGAATATTGTATACATAATAAATAAATAAATATTTTTTTTAAAAAAAAAGATGCCAAGGATAATAAAACTCTTTTAAGCTCATTTATGAATGAGAGTATTCTTAATGGCAGTGTCATAGGAGCTTCCTCCCCAACATAAGGGCTAACTCTGAGACGAATGCGCTCAAGTGTGCCGGTTTTTTTAAGTCAAGAAAGCTAATCTACAAAAGTACAGCAAGGCTTCTTCTCTAACCCAGACACTTGATTTACTAGAGAGTAGGAAAGAATTGGAAGACAAAGAAACCATGGTGGGAGGATCTTCAGAGTGAAACAGGAAATGAACCAGAGAAGCTGTATAGAGTCAGGGGCCCCAGAAGACCTAGGCGCTCAATATATGTTGAATCAGAGGGAACTCAGTGGCATAATAAATGATCAGATTATGACCTCCTTCCTCAAGGACTAAAGTAAAGAATTATTGGTCAGAACTGTTCATTCTGCTTGCACACACACACACACACACACACACACACACACACACACACACACTTCTTTTTACCCTGTTCTTTTCCTTCCTCAAACCTTGCTTTGGAGCTCTTGGTGGGTTTTCTCACCAGTCATTTATCATACATTGTGTAGATCTTGTAAATTAAGCCATTCCTACTGTCAGTCTACTTGGGAAGCACCCTCAGTGCGCCTTTTTCATGCCGTTTTAAAGCCTTCAAAGAGGGCCATCTGCTATAAGTATGATCATTGGATGATGGCAAACACTGCTGGATTACAGATGAGAAAGTAACCATATTTGAGAGCCATTTTCGTGTTAATGTTATAGATTACATACTGGAGAAATGTTTTAGTAATGAAGCAGAAAACAAAGACGGACCATTGGCAAAGAACAGTGACACTGAAAACATTAATATAATAAATATCAAAGAATGTTCCAAAGCAGCCTGCCTCTAAATCTTACTATATCTAGTGGGTGAGGACCATGCCCTTGTCCACAGAATGGAAAATTCCACTTTCCTGTTATCTCAGAACAGACAACCTGGAAGTGGAAAAGGCTAAGAAGAATCAAATCAGTGCCTATATACTTTTACTATCGATTGTTCATCCAAGAAAAAAAAATCTAATGCTCACAGGAAATATGAGAGGGATAATAAAACTGTTCCTCTAGAACTGGTCCTTTTGGATCTTGTTTTACTTCGGGGACTTGGTCTTTTACTAACAGTTTCATTCAGTGGTAAATTTCTCCCACTTACATAATCTTCTCTGGGGTATTAAAGGCAGTTATAGCAACTTAAGACACTTTTTATTAATGTAAAAGAAGCAAGTTCTTAATCACATGAATGTTTGTAGGCAAAAAGAAACAATCATATTTGCTTCCTATATATGTAAGTCCGCATTGTTCAAGACACCTTGCATTATGGACTCCAGACCTGAAGAGCCCGAGATGGATCTGATTTGAAAGATTTCTCCCTGAATGATGGCTTTCATAATACTGGAGAGCATTATGTGGGCTTCCAAGGAATGGAAGCAACCAATTGACTGACCCAGCTGTAATGTCTATTAACCTCAGTAATGACCATTATGGCAAGAAAACCCTAGAGGCACAATAGTGGCACTTGCTATCTTGGCAATAACCAGGCAATAATCAGGCCCCCTAGATAGGAGGGAAATCTTGCCTGGTGGAAGCCTAACCAACTACTTGAGGCAAGTGAAGTCATGGATTTTGTTTTTAGAGGAAAACCTACTATTGCCACTTTACTAAGCCAACATAATCCCTAACTACACTCTATTTGTTCTTCTAACCAGAGACAAGTGTAGTTCCCAATTCTCACCAAAAAAGCCTCTGTTTGCAACAGACACAGGCCATTGTGGCAAACCACAACTGGTCAAAATGCAGAAAACAAGTAATGATTGCAGGGTGCACAGCCCCTGCACAACATAACTCCTGCACCAAAGTCTCAGGAAACATCCAGGCCGAGGAAGCAGAAAGAGTGTAAGCACCAGACAGTAGGAAGTCTGCTGTGAGATTATACCTTCTGGTTACTGCAGGGAAGCCTCTTTCAGGATACCTCAACAATATAGCTGCCTAAACAAGACCTGAACGAGGAAGACAATAATAGGGTGCTGATATGGAAGGGGAAAGAACTATAGGCAATTTTTAAAAGCTGAGAGAAAATAGCCTTCCCAAGGTATGAGCTCCCTAATTGACTATCCAATGCCAAATTTTCAGCTGCAAAATTGTACATATATATGTATATATAACCATAAATGCATATATATGTGTGTAATGCTAAATGGACTAAGTAGGTTATATATATATATTTAGGAATATATATACATATATGTATATATGTGTGTGTGTGTGTGTGTGTGTATGTGTGTAATGATAACATCAAAGAAAAAGAGATCATGGTTTCCAGGCAAGGGAAAAAGTATGCATGGAAGGAATTGTAGGGAGGAAAAGGGATGATGTGATTATAGTAAAACTCAAAATTTAAGGAATATATATTATATATAAGCATTGAGGGCCACATAAACAAAGACAAGTTAACAAATGGAAATACTAAAAAATATCTCATTGTGTAATTTTTTTTAGTATTACCAATGTATACACTATAAATATATATTGTTAGTTGAATGGAGTTAACTTTTCATGTTTTTTTTTACTATTTTAGTGTTTCTGAATATTTAATTTATGCACATCACACTCTAAGGAGACTAGAAAAGAATAAACTATGGGGCTCACAGTCTTAAAGAAAAGCTTTCAGGTATCGATCTTCATTAATGCTCTCCTCTTAAACGATTCCAGTCTTTTGTGCTACGAAAATGAAAACGTTACCCTTAGGTTTTGCAATTTGGATCTTGTGAGGAGATAAAGAGGGAAGAAAAAATGTTTCTGATTCAAGGGTGTAATAAACTCCAGCTGGCATATCACGAGCCTAGTTATGTCAAAATAAATAAATGATCAAAAATAATCTTAATAAAAAAACAAACTCACATTGGAACTTTAGAAAAATAAATGTAGGGAAAACAAGAGAAATGAAAATAGGATGGATATTAAAATTCAGGACCTAATTGATTATGTATTAGCCAGATCAAAGCCTCTGGGTGATAATGAGCCAGCGAACAGGGATTACCACCTGTCCTATTGAACTAGCAGCTGGACCTACCAAGAACAGCTGGACAAGAACACTTATATAAATTAGCCTTTAGATGCACAAGCTAAGTTTTTCACCAGCTTCTCAGTTCTGCATCTTTATCACTCATGTCAGAAGTATATATATATATATATATATATATATATATATGTATATACATATACTTTATATATACTTATATATATATATGTGTGTGTGTACTAATTTTGCCTTCAGGAAAATGGAGCTTTGAACACCAAACACCAATATTCCCAAGGAACAGAGATTATCTTCTAAATCTAATAAAGCTAAGATGTCAGATGCCCTTGGGTTTTCTTATCAGTGGAGTATCTTTTGCTCTTCTATTTAAGCAACTAAAAAGTCTTTCAAAAGAAACAGAAATATAAATTATTTAAAAATCCATATCACTAAAATCCATTCATTCTTATACCTAGTCCTTGTAGCATCATCTCACTGGGATTTCTTTGAAAAGTGACAACATCTATGAACACCTGAAAAATGTATCAAATAATTTTGAATCAAGATCACAGGTTAAAATTGAAGCATGTAACAGTCTTTATTTGGTGGTAAACTATTGTAATGTTAGCAGGATTTTTTTTTCAAATTATCATGGGCCTGGAGTGGTAGAATGTATACTTAGTATACACAAAGCCCTGTGTTGAATTTCCAGAACTGATCTCCCAGAAGCTATCCTGGAAAAACATGTAAATGAATAAGTGAATAAGACCTCCCTCTCTCTACCTATCTAATCTTATCTGTCTATCTATCTATCTATCTATCTATCTATCTATCTATCTATCTATCACCTATCTTCAATCTAGCATATTCAGGCTCTAGGTTCAATCCCTACCACTAAACTTTCCCCATCTCTCTCCCTCCTCTCTCTCAATGAATCTCTCCTGATGCCTTAACATTTATAATTAAAGATTTCAAATATAGCACCCAAAGATACCAGTTAAGGAATTCTTTTAATAGAGCAATTCGGTAACCAGGAAGTCTTAAAAATGATAACACCCTTCACCCACCTGCTTTTTATTATTATTCTCCCTTCTGTCAAGGGCAGAACTAAGATAGTTGGTTTGGAAGATTGGTAACTGGCCTTTTTTGAACACTACACTCCAGATTCTAGTTGGCTGTTCTTGTGATAATTCTGTTCCCTAATTTATGCATAGGTCCAAATCACTATACATCTATTTGTTCTTGAAGAACAATTGGGAAACTGGTAGATGCAGAAGAAAAGAAAAAGGGAAAAGAATAAGAGTTAAAAGGCAGTATGATATATACTACTTTGAGCATGAATATAAGTGAGGGAAGAGAATATTAAAAGGGATACACACACGCCTTTCTTCTTCTCTAAAAAAATAATGCCATGTACTTTACGTAGCATCTGGCTAGTTAGGACTAAGGGTATCATCCATGCAGGGTTGGCAGATCAATTGGTATCTTCCACCCTGTTCTAACTCTTTGAATCTATGTGACTCCAGGAATTAGAAAGTCCTTTCCATTGCTACTTGTGAAATAAACCTGGCCAAATGTTGAGCTTCAGTGCAGTGATTTTTGTAATGTGATGTCTGTCAGTGTTCAGCAATTTATCAGATAACCAAGTCCAATCCCATTAAGATAACTGCTTACACTCTGAAATTGAAGACATAGAGCCATACAGAGTGTGGCTTTGGTCTGGAAAGGACAAAGGAACAGAATAATGTGTTCAGTTAAGTTTCTACCACTCAATAAAACAATCCAAGAGATCTTTGTGTGCGCTTTGATCATTTAATCAGAAGTGACAAGTAATTTTATTACTTAAACTCCTGTTTTCAACTCTGAGGTTAATGGGTATGTGACAACTTTCGAGGAGTAATCAAGTGTGTACTCCTGTTATACATTCCAAAGGTCTGAGATGGTAGCTGACGGGTTTGGATGCATGTGTAATATTAATTCTCAATGTCTGTTCTTTATTTCTGGTGCTAGGTATGGAAGCCAGAGCCTCATTCCTGCTGTGCAAAGTGTTCTACCATTGAGCTCTATTCCCTGTTCAGTGTATGCTTAATATGCTAGAAAATTAAAAAAAAACTGATAGCTTATTTACTTTATAATTTTCTGATATCTAGAAAACACATCATCAACTCTGTTTATAGAAAGGTAGATTATGAAGTACACAACTCTAGCTATAGGAGTAAAAATACTGTATTAAGACCTAGAGCTATTGTTCAGTGGTTTTGAGCACTAGATAGGCACTTATTTTTGAAACAGGGTCTCACTGTGTAGCCTTGGCTGACCTGGAACTCTTTATGTAGACGAGGTTGGTCTTGAACTCTCAGAGATCTGCCTGCTTCTATCTTCCAGAGTACTGAGGTTAAAGTTATACACCACCACACCCAGCCAGAGAAGTGGATGCTCTTGTAGAAGATCTAGTTTTGGTTCCCACCACCCACATTGTAGTTCTTAGGCAGCTGTAACTCACGTTCCAGGAAAATATAACACTGTTTTCTGCCCTTGGGCATCAGGCACACATGTGAAGCACTTGCAAGTATGCAGGCGCGCTGTCATTTACATAAAATAAAATAAATGAATTTTTAAAAAAAATGCTTGCATTGTTTTTTTGCTACTATAATATACTTGAAATAAGCTACTTATGAAGTAGAGGTTTATTTACCTCATGATTTTTGAGGTTCAAAGCTCAAAAGGGAGCTGGACATGGTAGCTCACACCTGTAATCTCAGTAGTTAGGAGGTCGAGGGAAGAGGATAGAGGATAACCTTAGCAATATGGTGAATTCAAGAGGCCAGCGTGGGCTACATGAGTTCCTGCTTTCAAAAACAGAAACCAAAATATTTCAAATGTTCCTGTATAGGCTCGTAACAAAAGCCACAGAGTTGCGTAGTGGATGGCAAAGTGTCTCTTCATGAATGCACATAGACACAAGAATGACCACAAGGTAAGCAAGGAAGCAGTGATGGCTGCCTGGGGCTTTTATAACAACTTCTTCTGACAGTAGCTTACTCCCTGGGGCTCCCAAATCTTCCCCACTTTCCAATAGCTTCACCTTTCCAGCTAAGTCTTCAATCACAATGGACCCCTGGGAGGCAAACAAATAAGCCATTCTCAAGCCAAGGAGACACTGAGAGAAAACTGAAAAGTCCACAAGACATTAATCAATAAAAGATTCGAGGGTTGGGGGAACAAATGTAAAACCATGAAAGTAAATGAAAACATTGTAGCTATTAACACATTTGGATATTTAAAAATTTACACTTCATGTTAATATCGTGAATTAAATGACAAACAGATTAGACCCCCCCAGGAGGCACATAAGCCATTCTCATGGCATGGAGACACTCAAATTAATCTTCCGAATGTCCATAAAACATTAATCAAAATAAGATTTTGTTTTGCAGGAAGGAAGGGGACAAATGGGAAAGCATGAAAACATTTTAATTCTTAACAGATTTGGATATTTAAAAACTGCACTTTATTTTAGTGTAGTGAATTAAATGACAAATGGGTTTATATTGAAAATTACAGGTTAAAATAAATAAATGTTAAATAGAAATGAAAATTATTATTTGTAAACAAAATTATATCTGTTCTACTGTGCTTTTGATTAGTTTGGAATACAAGCTGCAAGCCAACAGCCTTTGGGCTAAATTGGGATTGCACACATGTTTTGTTGAGCCCACACAGATTTTTTTTTAAAATTTTGTATTACTCAACACTTAAATATTCAGATACTTTTTTACAGAGTAATCCAAGCTTCTGATTTCATGCTAAATGGTATGATATGACCATGCTGAACTACCTCTCTTTCATGCTAACAACTGGCTTGAACCCAATAGCCATCACTCTAGAAACAGACATGCAATGCACTATGCTTTTCTCATGAAACTCTTACCCTCCCCTTGGCCATGGTTGCCCGTATATATTAGCAACACCTATCAGCATTTAATTTTTCCATCCATAGTTTAAAGAAGCAAGGCTTTACCACAGCGATCTTAGAATATTTTTTGTATGTTTTAAGTCAAATGACACTGTCTTAGTTAAGGTTTCTATTGGATTGGACACCATAACCACAGCTTTTGTAAAGGAAAGCATTTGATTGGGGCTGGCTTACAGGCTAGTACACTATCTTTATGGTGAGAAGCACATAGGCAGACAGGGTGCTGGAGAAGGAACCAAGAGTTCTACATCTGGCTTGGTAGGCAGCAGTAAGAGACAGTGAGCCACTGGACTGGGTCTCAGCTTCTGAATCTTCAAAGTCCACCCCTTGTAACACACTTCCTCCAATATGCCCATACGTACTCAACATGTTCTAATCCTTTCAAACAATGCCACTCCCTATGAGCCTATGGGGGCCATTTTTATTCAAACTGCCACAAAAAGGGAAACATAAAATAGAGAAAATGGAGACCGTCTCTCATTTATTAAATTGATTCTGTCTTTATAAGCTTTCTGTTCAGTACAACTTGGGGCCAGATCATGTCACTGACAGAAATGTTAATTTTTAACTTTTCCAACGATTATAAGAAGTAATACTTTGCTCCTTCCTTTAATGAAATCAGATAAATCATGATACCATGGTTTACAATTACAAACTAGTAGTGCTAATGGACATAGATGATGCAAAAATTCTAAAGAAAAGTCCAACGATTCAAATCAAATAGTGAGGGCTCTCATTCATCTCTCACAACTAAGTTGGAACCATTTCAAGAGTGGGAAATTCAGCTGGGCTAGCTTGATATGTACATTTTGTTGTGATTTTCTCCTCTTTCCTTTCCTTTCCTTTCCTTTCCTTTCCTTTCCTTTCCTTTCCTTTCCTTTCCTTTCCTTCCACTCTCTTTCTTTCTTCCTTCCTCCCTGCCTTCTCATCTTCTTCCTCCTTTTCTTCACTTTCTCTTCCCCTACCCTGCTCCTTTTAAGAAACTTTAGACATTTAATTTTGTGGTACTGTGGATGGCCTTGTAAAAGATAAGCATGTAGTCTACCCTTAAGTTAGACCTCAACTACAATTCTATATTTATTTATTTATTTATTTATTTATTCATTCATTTATTAAAGATTTCTGTCTTTTTCCCACCACTGCCTCCCATTTCCCTCCCCCTCCCCCAATCAAGTCCCCCTCCCTCGTCAGCCCAAAGAGCAACAATTCTATTTTTAACATTTATTTAATCCAGCTGAAACTGATTTTTATATACCCTGTGTACTGTTCTCTTTTATTTCTTCCCCTTCTTTTCTTTCCCTTCCTCTCTCTCCTCTCTCTTGTCTTTCTTGCAAAAGGTAAATACCTGGGTCTCATGCATACTAAGTACCAATCAGTGAGTTATACTTCCAGAACAGCATCCATATGAAAAAGAAAAAAAAAATGAAGAAAGACAATCCCCAGCTCAAAAGGCACACCAAAAATTCAATTTCAACTAGATTACACAGATAAATATTAAAAGTAAAGTTGTTGGTGTTGGGGGCTAGCTCAGGGTTACAGTATTTGTCTAGCATGTGCAAGGGTATGGAGTTCAATCCCCAGCATCCCAAGAAATACGTGCATAAATAACTAATGTTTCTATGTGATAGTCTGAGAGAACATAATCATCATTTTTAATTAGCCAAGGTTTCTTAAGTAGAGCACAGAATTTTCCATATTGATACAACTATGCATTGTAATAACCTTAAAATTAATAATTTCTATTGAAAGGCATAGCCAAGTAAGTTAAATGGAGAAAATATTTATATTCTGAGTTTAATACACATATCACCGATATGGGCAATTTTACCCCTTACTATGTTCTAAGTATCTATGTACATACATGTAAACCAAATGTGAAACAAAAGATGTGTCAAGGGACACTCTTGGAAACTTTCTTGGTATTTCCTTCAAAGAGGAAACAACCAAAAGGACCAAGAATACAACAATAAAACACAGGATATATTTGCAACAGAATATCATATAGCAATGAAAAGCAGTGCTGGATACGCATAATGATGTGGATGAGTCTCATAAATATAATGTTGGATTTCAGGTATGAGTTTATGGCTAAACTTATACATACGGTACTATTCCGTTTCTAAGGAGTTAATAAAAACACGAAAAGCTAAATCATAGTATTAAATGGTAGATTATTATTTACCTTTAGAGTGACGAATAGGATAGCTATTATGTGGGGGGTGGATTACTGAGCATTTTGCTTCTTACACTAGTATGGGTGTGCTCATCTTGTAATAATCGCATTTTACTGGATATTATTACACGTCCACTTTTTAAATGTGGTTTTGTTTAAGTTAAAAAATCTACTTCTATAAACATTCTTTTCTCCCCAGAATGCCCATGAAAACAGTGCATTGAATTCAATATATTCTTGAAACAGTGTCACCAATTTTTGTGGTTGTTGTTACAGAAGCTGCAATATATTTTCAGATCCATTCAGTAAACAAAGACACCATAATGCAGTAATGAGAATTAGGTTAAAATTATGTCACAGCCTCACCTGCTGGCTGTTTTTCATAATCATACCCTGCACCTGCTTTCAATTATGGATATCAAAATTTCCCCATTCTTGTCATATTAAGATATATTTAAGACAAGACATACTTTAAGAGATGACATGAGGCACAAGATAGGTTAGCAGGGGGTTTGGCAGTACACAATAGATATTATATGGCCCTAGCAGTTAAGTGACTACATGAAATACCATTTTGTCTAGGAAACAATGTTTAAAGCACTAAAGACAAGCCACCACACAAAGCGTAGGTGAAAATGCAGTGGTTGACCTGGAAAAAAAAAGTTTTTCCTTTTGTGTTGCTTATCAACTGACAGGAATTAATATTATGGCATAAGAGAACAAGTACTAAGTTCGAGGACAATGACTTAGGTTCTTGGTTTTAATTCTTGGTGCATGATCTTTGGTAAAATAAAGCTATGTCGCTGCTCCCATTTCTGCATCTGTCAAAATATGTCACCCAAATCTTCCTTTCAGGAGCCTGAGAATCAAATGGGACAGTGGAAGTTAAGTATTTTACAAAGTGCTATGTAAACTCACGGGGTTGATTTCCTATTTGCATATGACTTCTATATGGGTGGTTGCGTCATTCTATAAAGACCACGAAAGCAGTTATCCTAAGATCTGCTTTTTAATGACAGGTTAGCTACATTATTCAAATTACTCTCCATCTCTGCACCTCCAGCTGGAAATACTTTTTCAGTTTCTTATCTTTAGTAAGATGAAGCTTTGGGTTGGAGTATATCAATTTTTCTCCTGCTCTTACATCTCATGATTTTATCCTTTTACGCCTGAGTAAACCTATTTCTGGAGTCGAATTAGCTGACTGTAGATGCCGCAGTGTTGACACATCATAGACTTATCAGAGATAAGTTGAGGGACACGGTTTTCAAACCACAGTAGCAACTTCTGGAGGGTATCTAACTTCTTAAATGATAAAGTCGGAATGTTACCACTGAAGAAAAGCAAGGAATACCTGGATTATGCTGTCCTAGTTTTCTTTTCTTAAATGGAGCTTCAGCATAAGATTCCTATTCTGAGTGAGACAGTGTTGGCAGAACAGTACTGATCTAGTGATTCTATTTTATTTATTTTTCTTCTTGTCATGATTATGTGTGTAAGTGAGTAAGTGCACACGTGTGTACACGAAGGTGTGGAGCTCTGTGGTTGACGTCAGCAACACTTCCTCAATTTCTCTTTCACTTGGAGAGGCAGGGCCTCTCTGTGAAACCCTGATATTCTGATATTCTTGAATATGTTTGAAACCACACATATTCTTGCTAGCCAGCTTGCTCCAGGGATCTCCTGTTTTCTACCTTCAGGAGCTCAAATTATAAGCTGGGCACCATATCCGCCTGGCATTTCTGTGGGTTCCTGAGATTCAGACTTGTGTTCTCTGGCTTGCATAGCAAGTGATTTAATATTGAATTACCTCATCAACCACATGTGTAGCCCAGGCTGGCCTCCTGCTGGTGTTCTTCATACCTCCACCTCATCAGCATATCCTACTTGTCTATGCCACTACAGGTGGATGTTTTACTTTTTATACATGCTCTTACTATAAAGTCCAAGCTGATCTTGAATTGGCTCCTCTGTGTGTTGGCATTGCAGAACAGTCACCACTTCAAGATTTAGGTGATTTTTTTCAAGTTTCCAGTGTTTGGGTTTATATCAATAGTGTTTGCTATGAATCGGATATTTATGTTTCGAAGAGACACTGTAAGTTTTCAAGTATTATGTATTGGTGATATGTGCAATGGATTATGACTTTTTTGGTCACTGTGTTTGAGAGAGGAAGTGCGAAAAATAAGACCCATATGCTACTCAAAGAATAGGAAGTTCTCAGTTATGAACTTTGAGAATACATTTATAAAAGGAATTTAGCCTTGTGATGTAATACGTTCACAAGCCTTCTCTGAGCTTTCAAAAGGTTTCATTCCAGGTGGTAATACCTAGAAAACATGGTCTCTAGATGGGAGTAGCAAGTTGTTTTTATTTTTTTTATTTTCTTTTATTTTTTCAATGAGAAACATTAAACACTTTGGTAACTAACTCCTCAGTATCTGCCTGAGGATATATCAAGGCTTCAAGAACAGAATAGCTATGAAGAAACATTCTCTGGGGCATTAAACATGGTACATGCAGTATCCATAAATACAGGCAAAATCTCCTTTCTGAATGAGGAGAGAATAGATTCTTGTTGGCCTGGAATAGTTTCATTTGAACTTTACCATGGGAATATCAGAATGATTGCCACTACAATTGAACAGTCCTTTAAACGGAACTCTAAATTCTATAACTACCCATAACTATGGCATCTAAAATAAGACTAATAGCTTAAGGGCTTGTGGCTGTGAAAAAGTACTAAAATTATCATTGAAAAAGTTCAACTTTTTCCATTTTCTAAGAGCTAATGCCAACCTATTTTTTGAATCTTGGGGATGAGAAGTGTGTCACGAAGAATTTTATGGAGACCTGCAGTACACTGAAAGAGTCCCTTGAGAAAACAGTTTATTGCTCCCTTCACAGTGGGTCAAGAGATTGTGATTTCCAGAACAAAGCTATTTTATAGGCACCTTTTAAAATTCTGTCGAAAAACAGATGAGTGGGTCCTAATGTTTCAAAGAACTACTCTGAGCTCAGTGAAGGAATTATCATTGGACAGGTGGGAGCGACGAACAGGGCTAATAACTTAAATCATTGCTCACATAGATTTTACTCAATATTCCTGGAGTCAAGTCACACACACTCTGACTCATAATACGATTGCTGGAATTTTCTTCCAGTCACGACATTTCCGAGCTTTCAGTATTTTCTTAGGTTTAAGACTGTGCACCAATTGGCACAGCTCTAAATTGGATTAAGCCTTAGAATACCAGACTTCACATAGGGTGAGTATCTCTATTAACTATTTGAGCTTCTAGGTCACAACATCTGTTTTTGGCATTTCTCCAGTAATCTTCTCTGTAGAATATTTATCTTTGCTAGAGTTTAAACTTAATTCTCTGTCCTGTGCCCGACAGTAAATATGCCAAACATGGTCACTTACAAATGTTAATGGCTCAAGTGGGGAACCTGCTTGTTAGAAACATGGCGGAAAGTCTGTGAAAACGAAGTCGTTGGTTGGATTTTCTATCTCTGTGTGCTCTGTGTCAGTTTATACCTCATGCTCTGCACATAGTGGCGAACCAAGCTATGCCAGAAATTCAACATACCCTTGAAAGGTGGGTAGTGTGTGTGTCAGGGCATTGAAAAAGTGGGCTGGGCTGAAAGAAACAAGAACCAGAGTAGCAAATCTGAAAACAAAGGAATATTGAGAAGAAATATAACACATTTGAGGGTCTATATCCATAGGGTTGTGATCAGTTAATGGCATTTAAGATCTGTTGGAATAAAAAACAAACTCCCATGCCTTGCCCCAAAGACAAAGAAAAAGAAGGCTAGTGGGAGCTGGTATTGAAAGAACGGAAATAACTTTCAGAACAATATGTGCGTTCCCGCCTATCGAGTTTGAGTAGGAATATAGATATCAGATTGGTTGGCAATGTCTCTCAACAAGACCCTGACAGATAGAAAATATGTAAGCATTCTTTCCTGGCCACAGCTGAGTATATTAGGGGTAGATTTAGTTTAGCATACACTGTGGTACATGGCTTCTGGGGGTTGCTGCCTTTCAATATAATCAAAATATTGGGTCACAGCTTGTTGGCTAAATGGCTCAAGTTATCTAGAAAGCTCCATTAGGAGATAGAACTGATAATAGTTGGGTGTATTCCTAACTGACAGCACTTTCCTTGCTCCATTTTGTTTCATTAGTGTGGACCAGCATGGGCTTGCCTTTAGGTATCAGGGAGGAATGCACAACTTCTAGTTCTTACATGTGGAATGGGGAAGACAGTTATGATTCACTTTGAAAAGAGATGCAAGCATACCAGCCTGCATCTAAGCTTGGGGCAACACTTCTAGGCTTGAGCGATGACATTTTTGTATAATAAATGAAAATGAAACTTCATTTGAATTTCATAATTACCTACTACTGGTGTGATTTTGAAGCAGCTGGTAGGTCAATATGGTGCTCTTTTTATGCAATTTAGCACTGAGAAAACCATAATGCTAGAAATGCCACTACTAAGAATTTTTCAGATAGCTTTAACCGTACACACAAATACTCATAGTAATAATGGGGATGCCATTGCTTGAGACTTCGCTTAGGTGATGTTGGTCTATATTAGACTCATTTAAAAATTATCTAAAGATGAATGATAATGATCATTAACCCATATCTACAACACCGTGGGTTCTTTTTCCTAAATGAGTCAGCTGGAGAACCTAACAGCATAAATCTGTTCTAATGAATTAAACGGAAACATCCTGAATACATGTAATGCTTCTAAACTGAACTAAATATTTTCATGAAGACACTCTCTGGAGCCACACAGGAGATAGCATTGGTGAGCAGCAGGTTGGCACTGAGTAAATGCTGCTCAGCAGGTCCGACATGGACAGCTGGAGGAGGATCTGAAATTCAGCTAGTCTACCAGGCACAACACAAATTTGGAAAGGAGACGATCCATGCTGCAAATGAAAAATTTCTGCGTAGACTTGGAGATCTAGTATAGTATGCATACACACAAGAAACACAAATATCTTTGGAGAGAGTTCCAGTGAGCTTTTCCTTTGAAGATTATTTTCTTGTATTTTCGTTTTTGTATTTTTTTTTAAACAAAATATAACAAAACACCTCCTGTTGCCCTGAATGCTAATGGTGGAAGGCTGTTGCTATGGTGATGCTAATTTCAACACTGTTGCCTGTTGGACTTCACATGAACTCGCTGTTTTAACTTCTGCAAATGTCATTTTCAAAATGAAACCCCATTAATGATTAGTGAGGGCACAATGTTCCACTTTAATTAGAATAATAAGGAATGCTGATGCACAAACTACAGGTTTGTGAATCGCTCCTGAGCCTACACTGTCAAAATTAATTACTAAAGATGAAGACATGCTTCTATTTTTTTTAAAGGAAGCGTTAGAGTAGCACTGTTGTACTTTGACTTCAAAAGAATTAAAAACTTTTACTTTAAATTTAAAGGTTAAAAAAAGAGAACATTGGTCCTAGAAACATACATGAAAACTAGCTCAGAATAGCCAAACATAAGTTAAAACCGTGGTCCAGATACTTGTAACTCAAGAACTGAAAAGAATCCAGCTACTTAATATCTTTAAAAAGGGGGGGGCGATGCAAGTAAGTTGTTTAGATATTTAGAAAATGACTAATGAGAACTTGGTGCGCACAGTAAACAACTTGATGTCATATTCATGTGTCCACACAAGGAAATAGTGAACAACTAGAAATGGACATATGAAAACAAAAATAATTCTTGTGCAAGACACTGACCTACCTTAAAATAATGTGGTTTAGTTTTTGGGCTCACTTATACAAATTTTGTGACATCTCATCTAAGGATGAAGCTTGGAGGTTGCACTCCATGTTTAAATATGTCAATGTGCTTTGTTACAAAAGTGCCTGGGATGATTTTGGTTTCGATGATCTTCTGTTCATTTCTTATTCAGTGAGATCATTTTATGTCATTAGTGCAGCAAACCAAAAAGAGGTGATAAATCTTCTGCGATGAGGAAGGGACACTCTTTCAATATTAGACAAATCACTGTTCAGAAGTTTCAAGACTGTAGGCTTTGGCAGGATATGATGAGGAAGGATGATACCAATATTGTGTGCTATCTCAAGAGCAATTCTTCAAAAACTCCCATCACATTCTGTGACCCGAGTCAAGCAATGTTATGGGGTCTGTAGAGCTATCAAATGACCTGTTATCAAGGTGAAAGCTGAATTTGTGGTGGCCTTACTTGTCTCCCTGATATTAAGCAAGAGTATCTCACTTCAGAAGAAAGCTTACATTTGCTTTCAATGGTAAAGCAAGAAGTTAGGGACCTTTGTTTTTCACTGTAACTTGTATTGCTCAACAAAGGGATGACAGAAAATTATACAATCATAATAAAATGTCTCCTGTGCTTTATTAGGACATTAAAATATGAAGGAAGATATTATCAACACGCACACAGCAGGTATCTGGGTGGTTATAGGAAACCGAAAGTTGTTTCTTTATCTTTTTCTGTTCCCCGCAGTGATCATTCATTACTTTTGTTATGAGGGGGAAGCTTACAAATATTAACTTAAAAAACTTACTAAAGTTCAGTTTCAACTTGGAGATGTAGAGAGATAAAGAATAGGTTTTAGATTTAGAGCAAGAAAACATCTTGGCAGACAAATGAATGATTTTTTTTATCAGTCTCTCTGAGAAACCATGTGACAGGACAGCCAACAGCGATCCTAAATTCTGGGGACAGGCAACTCCAGCATGGTCCAAAACCTGACCATTGAGGAATGTAATCAGGACTGGCCACAAATTCATGAAGATCAGCCTGCCTCTGCCGGGAGTACTGGGATTAAAGGCACAAGCTACCATATCTGGAAACAAGAAAGATGAAAAAATAACCAATTCTGTTAAATTGTTCAGTAGTAAGGGAGATGATCTGAAAGATCAGATCAGTAATTCCAACACAACCTGGACCCAGTAAGGAGGCAGCCAATAGAAATGTTAGAAACCGTAAGCATAGCAACAATAAGAAATAAGCTCTATATAGGCACTTCTATAGATGGAACACAGAAAATGAATCAGTAAATTAATGATAAAGAAACAGAAATGACAAAAATTGAGCCTAGAGATATGGTTCAGATGTAGAGTGCTTGCCTCTATCATCAGTAGCGCATAAATCACAAGTGATTGTGCCAGCACTTGGGAAGAGGAAACAGGAGGATAAGAAGATCATGGTTATTCAGATCTCTGTAGTAAGCCAGTGGCCGCCTGTGCCACATAAGACTGCCTCAAAAATATTAAAATGAGAAAAAAATCAAGGACTGGAGAGATGATTCCGCGGTTTAGAGTATACTGCTTTTCCAGAGGACACTAGTTCTGTTCTGAGCACCAATATTAGATGGCTCCTAAGTTCCTATAACTTCAGAACCGGGGAATTCAGTGCTTGTGTCCCCCACTGCATTCATGTGCCCATAGAGACACATATACATATCACATAACACTTAAAAAATAATGAAAATCTTTTTAAAATCATACCAACTGAAATACAAGGAAAAGATGAAAACAACATAATTATAATGTAACTATAATAGGTTTCCAGTATTAGACAAGTCTCTAGATAACAACTCCTTTTTCAAAATTTCTTTATTGATTCTTTGGACGTTTCACATCATGTACTCCAATTCTGCTCACCTAATAGTCCCCCCATATCCTCTGCTCACCCCTGCATCATCTCAACTGGCTTTGTGGGAGCCTAAGCAGTTTGGATGCTCACCTTATTAGACCTGAATGGAGGTGGGTGGTCCTTGGACTTCCCACAGGGCAGGGAAACTTGATTCCTCCTTGCCTCTTTAAAGTATCTTTTTTAGGGACTGGAGGAATGTCTTAGTGGTTAAGTGCACTTTTCATTCTTGCACAGGACCTGGGTTCAATTCCTAGTACCCACATGGTGGTTTATAACCATTTGTAACTTCAGTTCCAGGGGTCCAATGCTTTCTTCTGACCTCCATGGCACCAAGAATGCACACAGTGCACATATATACATGCTTGAAAACCATTAATCCACGTAAACACAAATAAAAATTTTCATCTTTTTTCACTTTTAATAATCTTTTTCTTCTCATTATTATAACAATTATTATTATTACAGTTACTGTTGTGTACAATGTAGGGCAAGTGAGCCATGGCTTACATGTAGAGGTCATAGAATAACTCTGTGAAAGTGTTTCTTACCTTCCCCCTTTCTATGGATTCCAGGGATGCAGAACAGGCCACCAGAATTTCATCATTGGGCACCAAGCACCTTTACCAGTTGAGCCAACTCACTAGCCCATCAGATCCCTTTTCAATTAAGTTGCAACTTGGTACCATTATGCTGATGAAGTGTAAAGCATTCTTAATCAAAGGCATCTCTCAAAGAAGATACCTGATAAACAACCAAGGTAGGATTTAATGCACCAATGACATCCAGCTGTTTATCATAATGCATTTAAAAACATTAGTTCTGTATCAAGAGGTTGAAGAAATGAAAAAAATAGAGTACAAAATAACAAATTTTAATTAATATCTCTCACAATGCAGAATTAGCAATGGTTAAAATTATATTAATTGCTGCTTAATAGATGATGGAGATGAAATTCAGATGTCTTTGAGTCTGCTCTGCTACACTATACCCATTACATTAATTTTGGTGCATATCTTTCCAGGTTCTTTAAAGTTTTATGTTTCAAAATTAGACGTTATTTGAGCTGAGAAGATGGTTCGTCAAGTAAGACCACATAAATACACCTGCAAGCCCAGTGCTTTGTGGGGCAGTAACTGGAACTTGCTGGCTAGTTCCAAGTTCAGTGAGAGACACTCTCTCGAAGAGATATGGCGGGGGGGGGGGGAGTGAGAGAGCTAGAACAACGCTAATGTTCTCTTCCGGTCTCTGCATGCGTCCAGGTACATATACGTGCACACACACCAATACAAAATGTTCCTCTTTATTTTTAGCACAGCACCTGTATTTCAAAGAGGAAAGAACTTTAAAATTTACCCCCTGAACATCCATAGTTACAGTTGCTAGTTATTCAAAACTAATACTGAATTAACAGCTTCGACCCAGACCCGACTTCTTCTTGACAGTGATTATAGCGTGTCATAAATCATCTCTGCCTCAGAAACCTGCAGCCAAGTCAACACTTCAAATTTGTTTATTCTTAGGTCCCCATTTTTACTGTAAAAAATGACTAATTAACCATTGCCCATAAATCTAGGTGTGATTTTTGCACGTTTTTCTTTCCGTATACAATTTCTTTTCTGCTGTTTATGCTCAAGCCCTAAGGAATTTTAACTTCAAAACGTCTCCCGAGGAACTGGAGAGATGACTCCAAGAGTGAAGGTGCTTGCTGGAAAAGTCTGGGAACCTAATTTAACACCTGGAACCCAAGGACAGCTAGAAGGGGAGAACCAATTCTATGAAGATGTCCTCAGACCTCCACCTACGTGCTGTGACAGAGTCTGTCTTACACACACACACACACACACACACACACACACACACACACACACTAATAATAAGCTTTAAAATAGTCTTTTCAAAGGGTGCCATCCTTTTCATCTACATGATCATATTATCTTAGGTTTGAGAACCATCACCTTTCACCTGGCTTTCACAAAAAAACTTCTGGTATTTGTTTCCCTGGGTTCCCATTTAATTAATTTGCATCGTCAAGAAAGCTTAATGAGTTTTCTCTTCTCTAGTACTATTCACACTGTTCTTTTTAGTCCCTCATTGATAAATTTCCTCCTACTAGAATTCCCTGATATATGACCTCTCCGTTTGAGGTTGGTATTAATACGTATTCATCTTTAGTGTTAGCTCCATTATTTACTCTTTGCTACACTTTGGTGATAGCCTAGGCACTAATCAAATGCATCCTCTATATCTAATATATTATCTAGTTCACATATTTTAGTACACAAATAACTAAGACATTTTCAATCAGTCAAAAGCATATCTTTAGATAACTTCTTGAAAGTTTTTCTTTTCTTTCTTTTTTTTTTTGAGGTGCTGAGAAGAAAGTATATTCTTTAGACCTATAAACACCAAGGAAATAGAACGTGTAATCAAAAGTCTCCCAACCATAACAAAGCCAGGGCTACATGGTTTCAGTGCATATTCTACCAGAAATACAAAGTAGAACTAATACTAATAATCCTTAGACCAATCTCCCTCATGAACTCTGACACAAAAATAATCAAAGTTTTTCTTATGAAAAGAGATTTTAGCCATCTTAGTGCATTAAAGTTAAAAGGCATTTTACCACTTGTGAGAAACTGTGAAAATGGTAGCAAAAAGCCATTCGTTTAAAAAAATGACTAAAATAAAACAAAATATACCAAGTAAAAAATAACTCCATGCTAAATTGGTTAATTATGGGTGAAATTGACCAATTATATTTCAATGCTGATCTGAAACAACCTTGTAAACTATATCTCTTTAATAAATAATAATGCACTTTGTAGTTTTATGCTTTCATTCTAGCATTTGGGAACAGTTCACAAATATACTAATTAATCTCTACAAATTGTACTCACATGTTACAGCCAGTTGAAGAAAGTAAATCCTAGCATGTTTGAAAGCACAGAGAAAATTCTTGTCTAAGGATAAATGCTAATTCCTCTATCTTATTAACAGTCATCAGTATGCCTTTAGCGTAGAAGTGAAAGAAATCCAGAATTTACTATTTTGACTTTTTATTAAATAATATGAAATATATACCATGATTTTTTTAAAATTTTTTTGAGGTAATGCCTTGCTATGTAGCCCAGGAAACTCATGATTATCCTGGGCTTCTCTGGAATGTTGTGATTACAGATGTGTGCCATCACACCCATGTAGCAGTATCCTACATTAAATTTATCATTTTAATCATAAAGTGGACACTTCCATAGCACTAGGCATATAATGCTGTGAAACACCCCTGCTATCCATTTCCTCAAGGTTTTCTAACTAACAGAAACTATTCATGACACTATGTGACTCTCTACTGATAATCCCTCATCTAAGCCTTAGGTAGTCACGAACTGCTTTCTGTCTCTGAATATGACTACCTAGGTACCTCACATGGAAGGAATCTTAGAAGATTTATCCTTTTATATCTGACATACTTTACTTAGCAAAATGTCTTCAAATTTCAGGTATGCTATATATTAGAATTAAATTAAATTAAAATTTAAGGTTAAATAATATTTTATTGTGTGTAGAAACCATATTTTGCTCATCCAATTATATGGTCACAAACAGTTGCGTTTCCACTTTTGCTATTTTGAAAAATAGCTCTTTGAATGCTGATATGTAAGTATCTGCTTGATACTTGAGTTTTCTCTTTCCATTCTTTTGAGTATATATTTAAATGTAAAATTGCTTGATCATATAACAATTTTACATTTAATGTTGTGAAGAACCATCAATTTGTTTCCCACAGTGTTATCTCAATTTTCATTTCCAGCAGCAATGCACAAGGATTCCAATTCGTAGACATCCTCAACAATATTTTTCCCACAATTCTTTTTGTTATAGTCACCCTAAGGGGTGTACTGTGGTATTTCATCATGGAAGGCTCTTGGTTTTGTGTGTGCATGCCCTGGAGGATCAAACACAGGGCAGTGTGCATACACTTGCATACTCTGCCTATTAGCAATAGCCTCAACCCTTCTTCGTTGTAGCTTTGATTTATATTGCTCTAGTGATGAATGGCATTTAGCATCTTTAAAAAATACCTAATTTCTTTTCTGAAGATTGTTTCCCTTTTTCTTTTGTAAGTTAAACATTCTGAATGATAATTTTCATTTGCTACAGAACATACTACGCTTTGTTTCCCAGGTTAGCTGAAGACAATTCCCGGCCTTTTAGGACTCATCTTAGGCTCCAGGCACTATTTGTTTGTCTCATGAATATTTCTTCTAATAAGAGAACTGGGAATATATATTCTTGGGGTTCAGGAGAAGACATTGTAGACCTCTGATGCCTAGTCCAAGAAATATCTGATATACAGTTTTGTTAACTAATTCAATAATCAATTAAAACATTTACATTAGAAAAAAGAGAAATGAGTAAAAACTTGCTAAAAGGGTTTTTTTATTTATCTTTTTGTAATCCCAAAGCCCTGGGTATAGTTAGGTGGAAGTTTTCTTTTGTCTTATTTAATTTTGGTTCTTTGTTATAATACAGCAGACAGGCAAGAATTAATTGAGTCCTATGTGGAAAACACACATGGTAAAACATGTAGGCTGAGTGAGGCAATCAGAAAAGTATAATGAAATTAGGGAGACCAGTTAGAAGTTAGTATATCACTGATGCTAGATTTAATCTGGACAATAATAGCAATGGACACCATGAATAATGGTTGGATTTTTAGGCTATAGGTAGGAAATAATAAAAAGATTATTTCTTTTCTGGGGTTCTGAAAAAAATCACGACTGAACTTCCACAACTTTTAAAAAATATAAATCAAATATATTTTGATCATTTGTGACAAAATTAAAGGTAACATTTGACAATAAGTGCACATCATTTTTCAACATTCAAAACAAGTCACATTGGGGCTGGAGGGATGGCTTAGCTGTTAAGAGCACTGGCTGCTTTTCAAGAGGACCAGATTCAATTCCCAGCACCCACATGATGGTTCCCAACTGTCTGTAACTCCAGTCCCAATGATCTGACACCTTCATACCAATGCACATAAAATAAAGTTAATGAAATTGAAAACAAAAAACAAACAACAACAAAACCAAAACACATTGGTTGCCAAGCTGGTGTGACTTGTGGCTATATATCCTTGGACTACCTTAACATATCAAGGTATAAAGAAAGTTGTAGGCAGTTCAAACCTTTAAAAGATGGACTTCTTGGAAAAGAGCACATGGAATGTGGAAATTTGCAAAATATATTTGTTACAAAATTTAAATCAAATAATTTAGAATATCCCAGTGGTGACTTGAATGGAATTAGTTGTCAAGGACTAAAAACTGAAGCTAAGTTTAGTTTTATAAGGAACAACTTTTAAGAGATAATTATATATATTCTGGTTGCATATATGATGCTGTCTTGTCAATATCATTCTTCCTTATTTCACAGTATAAACATAGTGATAGAGCAATAAAATTATGTAAACATTATGTATAATATATATGGTGTTGTATTTTAGATCATTCATTAAATTTATCACAGACTTTAAGGTATATTATTACACTATTTAATAATGCTTATTATATCTACTGCTATTGTTTAACAATCCTTGTAATCATATTACTGGTTTTCGTTTTTTTATAATACAAACATTTAGAAAAGGGTACAGTACAAAAATCTAAGTTGATAAAATGCTGTGGATAATTTCAGCAAAAGATGTTATAGACAAGCAGGGTTGTCTGAATAAAGGTGTCAAATTGAGAAATATATTCACCCATTCTCAGTACACCCCTTTCCCGCCTATTCTTCTGTTGTTTTTGTCTTGTTTTGTTTTGCGACAGTGTCTGTGATATGAGCCTGACTGTCCCGTAACTTGTAACTCACATTTTGTAGACCAGGATGGCCTTGGAACCACCTACTTCTCCTTCCTGCAAGCCAGGATTAAAGAAGTGCACGACTATGCCCAGCTTTTCCTCTATTCTTTAGAAAACTAGGTGGTTAAAATATTCTTCAACATAGAACTCGAAGGGTTTGGTGTATAAATGTGCGTTACTTTTGTTTATGTTGCATTTGTTAATGATGTACGGATGTGTGTTTAATTTTGAAAAGATGTGTTGCATCTGTTTCCACCTTACCTGCCTAAGACACCTGATTAGTCTAATAAAAAGCTGAATAGCCAATAACTAGGCAGGAGAAAGGATAGGCGGGGCTGTCAGGCAGAGAGAATAAATAGGAGGAGAACTCTAGGTTCAGGAGAAGAGACAAATGAGAGAAGGAGGAGGAGAGAATGAAGATATGCCTGGAGAAGGAGTCAGGAAGACACCAGCCACCCAGATATAGAGAAGCAGTGAAAGTAAGATATACAGAAGTAAGAAAAATAATAAGCCCTGAGGCAAAAGGTAGATAAAGAGAAAAAGGTTAATGGTTAATTTAAGTTAAAAGAGCTAGCCAAAAATGTTACTAAGCTACACTAAGCACTATAAGTCTCTATGTCAAGATTTGGGTGGCCCAAAAGAAAAAGCCTGATACAGTTTGGGTTAAAAATATGGCCGGCTTCAGATTCAGGTTTTTCCAAGCAATACTGAATTGCTGAGGGATTTTTCTATTCTTGCTCAATGTTTCTAATTGAAAATTTTTAATGTTCATGTTTCTTTTCCTGATGCTTTATTGAATTAATTGTATAAACATTTTGGCCAGAGAAACTACTGTAGAAGTATTGTCCCAATTGTCACATTGTATTATTCAGTATTTCACTGCTTGTCTGAGATCCTTTGGAGGTAGCTCTTTTTACATTCTGTTAGACATCATGGTTTTTAGCTTTTAATTGACAGAAAATATTCTAAGTCTGAGCCCTTTGCTAGAGTTACAATCAGATAACTTCCCAGGAAAACAAACTTTGTAGTTTGGCCATGTTTTCTCTGTTCTCCCATGTTAATTTTTTCCAGTACACAAGTACAGACACGCTTCAAATCTACCAGCCAGCAAACTGGCTGCCTTTCCATTGAGATGCTCTCTTTCAGCTTATGCATTTTCTAAAGCAATATATTCAAGGACGTGGAATACAATTGCTAATTTTGTAGATAATGAATGAGGCTGAGCATTGTAAAGATGTCTTTTGCTATTTTGGAGTGTGCACAGGAAAAAGAAGTGACTTAGTGACTAAAAGTACATGAAATATGAGTTATATAAATAGCAGTAAAGGTCCTTGATAGTATAAGCTATTTAAAAAGATGCCATTAGGTGAGTGTTGCATCTATAAATGTAACCACTCCCAACGGCTCCATAAAAATGCATTTGATAAAGACTTTTATTAATATTTAGGTACTTATGAAATTAATCATATTTATATATTTGATAACGACAATAATATTGAAGAGACAGGCAAGAGAATAAGTTGGGAATAACTGAATGCCAAATTTGAAGCGTTTTCTTCCCAACTGTATGCTAACATGGCTGTACCCCATTTCATGTGGTGTATTTTACTACCTCCCTCACTCCAACTTGTTTCACAGTCTTTGCACATTAAGATGCAGACATGCATATATTCACTGGACAACTCTGGCATCTGAAAAAAGCCTGCAAGGTTTGATAAACAGAGTGGATTGGAGGACAGTTTTCTCAGAAATCTTCACAACAGTTTTGGCAACTGAAGCTGATAAAAGGATGCATTGACTTCTCCAAAACAATATCTTATTTTTTTTTCATTGAAGTTTTCCATTTTATGGTTTTCATGTTATATATTTTGCATGTGTACGAGTGTTTTACCTCATGCATGCTTCATATGCTCCATGTTCAGCAGAGGGTGAACTGAAGTTACAGATGGTTGTGAGCTGTCACGTGGGTGCCGGGAACCAAACCCTGGCTCTCTGGAAGAGCAGTCGGGCCTCTTATCCACTGAGCTATCTCTTCAGCCCCAGAAAACAGCAACTTTTAAGATTTTAAGATTTTTATTTACATAATAGTGCAACCAGCCCAATAAATTAATTTTGGCTTTTGGTCGCAACCACCTGAACAGTAAGTGAATGGACTAATGGATCAATGGATTGACATTGCTTCTGAAATTTATTTTGATCATGACTAATCCAGATGGAATTATCTAGGATAAAATAATTTATTTTTAACTTTTATCTTATTTATTGTGTGTGTGTGTCTGTGTGTATATGTCTGTTTGCATGCATAGAACAGTGCACATGAGGAGATCAGAGGACAACTTTGTGGAGACTGTTCTTGCCTTCTACACTTACAAGGTCTCTAGGCATCCAACTCAGATCACTAAGCTTGTATCCTCTTGCATATTTACCCACTGAGGCACATCAACAGTCTCACGAATAAAAATAATTGATCGTCGTTGAGCATGGTAGCAAATGCCTGTAATCCCAGCACTCATGAGACATAGTCAGATCTCTGTGCGTTCGAAACCAGCCTGGTTTACATAGAGCTCCGGGACAGAAAGAGCTACGTAGTAAGAGCATGTTTCAAAATAATAACAACAACAATATTTTTATGGAAATTTTCTAATCTGACTTTTTCTCTTCCTTTATAAGAATAGCTGTTAGAAGTATAGCTCAGTTTTCTGTGATTAGTCATTGGTACTTATTATCATTTTGTATATGACATATTATACACCAAGTACTCACAACGGGAGGAAAATGCATATGATCTAAGTACTTTCCTGGAGTATAAATCATAATTGGAAAAGATGAGATCTGAAACTACCAAATTATTTCCAGAATTAAACTAGAAGTGTGGCTTAGGGAATTAGAAAGGGGATTACAGAGATCTTTGCTATTCCTAAAATTCATTCGAAAGTAACTTTCAGTAATATTGTGTGTGTGTTTGTATGTGTGTGTGTGTGTGTGTGTGTGTGTGCATGCTCCTAAAACTGTTAAATCCCTTTTCCAGTCTCGACTCTGTACTTTTCATAGACTTTCGGTTTCCTGGAACTAGATATAATTTATATAAAGGGCAAGTAAATTGCCCTACTTATCTTACTTTTCTTTTCTTTCTCTAGTTGAAAAGAACATTCTTAAAACGCATACTGTGTAAGTACACCTTAGATTTCAAACTGGACTTGTATAAATCATCGATTCTTATTTACTACCAATCTATAATAATGATTCGAGGGATCATAAAGAAGCACTGAGCACAGATTTACAAAAGCACTCTTCCCCAGGATGAACCAAAAATAACCCAGACACGTCATTCCAAAATGCTCCAAAATGCCAATTACAGCCTCTATGCTGTCTTTTCACTGCATATTAACAGATGGATGTTTTAAAATTTCTCACAGAAAAATGGACATTAAAAAGAAGCCATTTTAGTGTCAAAAAGCTGAAAACCACTTCTGTGACTATGCTCATAATTCTACGAATCCCAAGCCTATTTACAATAAACAACTCAGGCAGACCAGTATATCCTACTAAAAACATTTTATAGAGACTTTCAAGTGTCTTTCTGGCACTTACAGGCTGCTAACAAGATTAACAAGCAGATCTGGGAAGTATTAGCATGTTTATAAGGTAGTCTGTTAAGGTCGTTCACTCCTCTGACATTGCCCAGGAAACGAACCACAAAATGCCTATTAATAACTCCCTCTCTCCCCCATCTCCACATGGATATATATACACATGAATAAAATATTCACAATCCTCATCTTTTAATTGTAGCTATGAAGATATTTTCATATTGACTTTTGCTATGCCTGTACATCTCAACTTCTCCTGCTCCATCTTACTCATTCTATTATTTGATTCATTTTTAATTTTTTCATCTCTAGAAAACTTTCTCAAGCATAAATAGAAGAATGGGGGAAATGTAATGAATCTATCCCTATTATGTGATAGAATACTTATATTTATAGATTAGCATGGGGTGATTACATATTCAGATAGATTTTTATTAACCTTTGGGTAACACATTATCTTCAGAAACGTATCACTTGGTCTGGAGGGATGGTTGAATATGTAATAGTCACTTGCTATGCAACCATGAGGACCTGAGTTCAAATCCCCAGTACCTATATAAAAACCTGGACATGGCCACACACACTTGTAACTCCAGTGCTCTGAAAGGGCAAAGATAGGAGGATCGGGTTCAGTTAAAAGACTGTCTCAAGAAATTAAGGGGAGAGTGACAAGACAAGACAGTTGACATCCTTACACGACCTCTTTTCATGTTTGGGTTTGTATAACACCATACATATATGTGTTATATGTATAGGACTTATGTACACAGACACACACACACACACACACACACACCATATCAGCTGCCCAAATGTCTTAATACATTTGAGTTATTGTATAAGAAATATTTTTCCTCCATGAGTAGCACATAGGGCAATATAAAGCTCAATGCTTAGGGAAATCATGACTGTAGTTGATCCTAGGCCATATTCCTTTGTCTTGTATGTGAGTTTGACAAGACTTGACTTTGTTTTATCTGAAAAGTGGCAATAGTATCAACTGTAATGAGAGGATCAAGTGTAGAGTTGCTCAGATAGACTTACAGTTGAAATTATAAAGTGAAATACATTATGGGTTATCAATCAGGTTACCTGTCTTAGCTCTAATCTCAAGAAATCTCTGAAAAAAGTAGTGGGATGTACCTCAAAGTCTTTTTCTTTCATCAACATAAGTGCATATCAAAATGCTTATATTATGGCTAACAATGTTTTCCCCCTTCCTTTATAACTCAAAGCTGCAAAGAGTAAACTGTGATCTTCACAAGACAACAGTAACAGAATAATTTCATTGTGGAGGTAAGCCAAACGAAAAACTACCAGCTTTACAAGGAAGGACTAATAAGGTTGTAAGGGTGATGTCTCAGGTGTAGCCTCCCAGTGGTAGACTGGCCACACTTGGTTATCCTAAGAGCCAGTTTTCCACCCATAGGACTGAAAGCTGAAATGTACAGGAAGGACTGGCATGCGGTGGTAGTGGTGATGATTTTAAATATCAGACCTTTCTCTATTTATTAATCTTTCATAAGTTATCAAATTACTTTTGCTCCAGTTGTTTCTTTATTACCAAAGATCACCAAGTTATGGTAAATATGGTAAAGGATTTAAAATAAAGGGACCTAAGTGCTTCATTGTACAGATGAGGGCCTTAGACAACCATTCAGCATACAGTAAGTACATATTAGCTTGGATTTTCTTTTTGTATAGGGATTATATGGGCCATGGCTATGGGAAAAAAATCTGTTTACAGGGAGCTTTGTATGAAGAAGAAGTAACCAACAGGGAAAACAAAACTTCATTCTAAAGCAACAAAAAGTAAGTTAAAAAATTACACGTTGCATTGACTATCTGACATCCATTGGCTTTGGGGACCAAAGTGGATGTGGAGAAGCTGAGAAAGAAAAACAGAAAACAAACAAAAAAAAAAACAAAAACAAACAAACAAAACAACTGAAAGTTTCAGAAAAAGCGCAGAAGCTTCTCAGTTTGATTCACCCAGTAGTGAATGAAATCACAAAAGCTGCTGACTGTGAGCTAGACTTCAGTGAGGATCTGCAGTTAGGAGCCTTTCTTGCCGATGGGGAAGGCCGAGATTTTTTTTTTTTTTTGTCTTTTGTACAAGGATTTTAAAATTTGCAGCATGATAGTGCTGATATCTCCAATGCTCTAATGGTATTTTTAAAAGAAGAAAGGTATACACATATGCAGGGCATGCGGAAATGAGGGGGAGGGAAAAACGAATACATGCTTCTGGCTACCCCCACGTCACCCACTTCATCTGCTGGAATGACACAGGGGTGGAGTGAATAGGATTTGCAACTCTGTGGCTGAGAAACGGACATTTCCTGAATCCAGGTCAGTGTTCAAAGGCCTAATGCTCTAAGAAAATTATCTGAAGGGGAGAGGCAGTTCAGGGTTATTAAGTTATTTTAAAATGTTGTCTGGGCTGCTGCCCTTTGTGAAGGGAACAGGATGCTTCTTCTTCCCCGGGGGACAGGATAAGAGGCAATCAGAGACGCCTAGGAGAAGCTCAGGAATGTTTGGGACTTTGCACATATCTCTAACTGGATGGGAACTTTTAAAATTAAAATAAACTAATTTGGTCACGACTATATTTGGGTCCTAGAAAAATTCCAGATATGTAGCTCATCCTGGGTGTATCCCTCTAAACATTTTCTCCAAGTCCTAATTTTAGGGTATCTTTTAGACTTAGTTTGAAAGGAGAGGAGAAAAGCTACTCCCAAGTTTTGAGTGATATACTATTGTATTAAGCTATACGTATTATAATTAAGGGTATTTAAAAGCCTCCTCACATGTTTTAACTATAATTATAGATAGAATATATATGATATATATATACATGGATATATAAATATACTTTGGAGAATTGCATATATACACTCTCAGCATCCTTCTGTAAACTAAAACTATAACCTCTGATTTCTTTAAGACTATGACTATCAGATTCCTAGCTCCCAAAGTAGATTCTAGACATAATGCTCAGTGAAACATACTTTATCATAAATGCAAAGCATCATTGATCACTGGGAGACAGAAGAGGCCTAATAAATTGTATTTATCAAAAACAAAAGACCCTGTTTCTTTGAAAATAAAGCCAGGGATCATCGAGATCTCAGTCATTAATTCTACTTCCTTATTTTTCTCATTGTATTAGTTCTTTGAGAACATGGTATAATGTATGATGTTCTGTACATACCCTCGCTCCTTACTTCTCCCAGATACATACATTCCTCCTTTGTTTCTCCTTGTCCTCCTATTAAAACCTATAGAATATACTTTCTGCTACACAGATGCTTCTGGATGTGGAGCTATCACTGAACATGGACAATCTAGCAGGTGTCACACCCTTAAACAAAATGATCTCTCTCTCTCTCTCTCTCTCTCTCTCTCTCTCTCTCTCTCTGACAAAATCAATTGCCAAAATCTTCTCAGCTAGGGGTGGGACTTTACTTCTTTATGCTCCGTGCTACTTCCTTATGTGTAAGGTGAAACCCAGCCTCAGATGGACTGAGTGAAATGTCAAATCATACTGTCAGGTAAAGAAAGACAGACTATGGAATTCCAGCTTGGGTCATGCTAGGAATAGAACTGGGGAATTTATACATACAAGAATTCAAGTTTCGATATGAATGAATCAGCTGTGTCATTTCCTATGATTCAAGCAACATGAGAGAAGAGAAACTCAACAAAATTTGTAGTATAAGGGGCTGGAGACTGCTCAGTTGTTCAAAGTACACTTGATGCTCTTTAGAGGACCTAGGTTTGGCTTCTAGTGCTTAAATGGTAACTCACCCTTTTCTGACCTTTCTGACTTCTGACAGAAACAGGTACATACATACCTGCAGACAAAATGCTCATACATATGAAATAAAATAATAACAAAATAAAAAAATGTTTTAAACATAGTATGTTTGTAAACATTAAACTTTATGTCTAGAGGGTATGACTGATGCAGTCAGGACATCAACTTAAACTGACACAGAGCAGGTAGAAGTTCAGTTCAGTGGCAGAGCCCTTGCTTAGCCATTGTGTCCTAGGCCCAGCATGGGGGAAAATGATTGATACATGTGAGAAATTAAAAATGTCTGGAAGCTGAAAAGCACAGAAAGTTACTGTCATATGTATGCATTAATGCCATTCATTCCTTGAAATATTTACCAGGCATGTGTTGTGACATAATACACTAGAAAAGTAGATATCGTATATATTCCTGTTGAGCCTCTTGTTGAAGTTATGATTATACAGGTTAGCTTATGAAACCATGAGAAAGGAATGTAGATAATTTTACATAGACCTGTGAGACACAGAAGTTAGTAATGTCTATGTCTCCCAGTGAACTCTGCCAAACCAAAGGCCCGGCTCAATACTCTGCATAGCACTTTTGCATCTTATTAACTTTCTTTCAGTTAATATCTTAACCTGGGTTGTTTACATGATTATATCATCAATTAAGCAGTACTGACTCGTCCCTTCTTGTACTTCCAGAGCTTAATGAGACTCCACTAATATGACCTTTGGAGCCAGCAAACTGTGTAGCACAGCAGAGAAGACTGACCTCTGGCTTATCTTTCTTTACCAAAGCCTTTTGAAAAGTCAGAGCATCAGGGTTTTGACAGTGATGTCAAAACTTTAATTACTCACAGATATTTACCAGTGTTCTCAAAGACTGACAGCTCAAATTAGAGAGTGAATTTGGTTTTAACATTCATTGCATACCATCATGGGTGCTAAATGGCTAAGAAAAGGATTCAATATCATTTGTCCTTTCCATCCTGATAAGATTGATGGTACAATAGGAATCCTCAAGAGTGTTATGAAGATTCATTTTCTCTCCTCTAGAAAACTGTCACAAACAATTCCTATTTCAAAGCCAACAGTCAGAGAACGATTGAATGTCAGAACTGGAAATGGCCTGTAATATTATGTGGCGCTGCATCTTTGGATGACAGAAGGAAAAACTGAGGCCAAAAAAGTCAAAGGGATTCACAAATATACAAAGAGCTAGTTTATAGAGAGATTGGAACTAGATTTTAAGCCCTTTGATACACGGTTTTCTTAACATTTCCATTACATAATGTCAGTTGATAAAAGTTGCTTTGAATGGAAATATACACAAAAAGGATCTTACTAGAAACAGCACAAAACTGTAGACTACATGATGTGTTCTTAGTCTATAAATAGCTTTGCTAGCCTTCAACTGATAATACAAACCAAATGTCAGAATACTAGTACGATTCTTAGAGTATTGAGAGAAGCATTAGAAATGGAAGAATGTTTTCTCAGTCAGGTAGCACAATCCAATGTTCTATATAAGAACAGTGTCATCTTCTCTAGATGACAAGAGATCAAGCCCTTTTCAGAAGATACAGCCACTGTGAACCAGCCAATATAGAGATATTTCCCAGGATGGCTGTTGTTAAATCTCAGAGAGAGCTCTAACCACTGCTTCCTCTGCATAAGTTCTCACACTGAAATTACAACAAGTAATTCAAAGGAAAAGCAAACCAAAATGAGCTATAACACTCCCTGGCACAACTAAGAGTTGGAGCATGTATGACAGAAACATATGTTTTAAACACAGGAGGCATCTCAAACATGAAGACAGGTGTGGAAATTAGGAATCGAAGTACTACGGTATAAGGGCAAGGTAGTGTTGAGACTCAAAGGCTACTGGAGTTAAGGAACATCAATCCTAAGGCGAGAGTATGGTCTATGAGCTTAAACTAGAGTGTACACTGACAGATACAGAAGAACGCCATCACCAAAAGACAGATCTAGGTAGTTGGCCACAATTCCATATGGTAAATCAAATGCTTCTCATACTTCTGGAGCTATGGTAATAACAGGTCATAGAACGCTGGAGAGTCAGAACCCAAGCCAGTAATTTTATCAGACATAGCAGTGCTAATGAGAGATGTTGACTGAGATAAATGTTGACTTCAGCCAGGCATCTCTTCTTTGCTGAGCAAGAATCAGCTAGAAGCTTTTGAGTGACTCAACGACATTAAATGGCTGTAGAAACATGCCTGGAATTGAGAGTGGTAAAGGGGTAGATCAAGCGCTCTTTCTCTCTCTCTCTCTCTCTCTCTCTCTCTCTCTCTCTCTCTCTCTCTCACACACACACACACACACACACACACACACACACACACACACACTGGCCAGTAGTATAAAATGGAAACTCACTTGAGCCTAATAAGCACTTTATGTTAAACAAATAAGAAACAAACAAACAAACAAAAAAAAAACAAAATAGCTAAGACTTAGTTTCCCCAGAACCCTATGTTTCCCTCCTCCATCAAGTACTTCAGAAAAACTTAGAAAAAAACCAATGCAATGCATTGTTGCTGATTGAGTCAGCAGGTTTGCTACTGGGTTTTATTAGCAGATTCCTTTCACTATTTAGCAACCACAGCGTCTTTTCTGCAGGAAAAGGACCAGCTCTTCTAAAACGCCAGTCCTTCCTAAGGGACAGCTGGCAGAAATATAAGGTGAAGCAATTCATCTGGTGATACAGAAACGTAGCAGAAAATCGTCCTTCAGCTAGAACTAATCCATGGAGAACAGCTTATGAGCTCAATTGGTTGCTCCATTTCAGTATCAATAGGGGACAGTAAATAGCATTTACATTCTTCATGAGGGAGTGGAGACTAGAGACGGTGCTAACAAATTTAATAACCAGTATCTGGGATGTTCTACTCAGGCTATCCTAGGGAAGATATTAGAGAGCTGGAAAAGATTCAGGGAAAAACAGCCAAGATGATCAAGGGGAAAGCTTATCTTTCATTCAAGGACAGACTAAAAGACTAAAAAGGATTAGCATTTCTCAACGCAGGAAGATGAAAATAAAAAGCATTAGTTGGGGTGGGGGATGTGAGATTAAAATCCACGGTGGGTAAATATAAATGTCTTCTTTGATTTCCCAAGCATTTAACCAGAGCTGTTTGTTGGGGTCAAGAGATGCAGTTTGAAGAAACAGGAAAACATACCTTGATTTACATAGAACTCAATATAACCATAGGAGTTATTTCTAAGATAAGACTGAAGCAACACATGAGAAAAGTTTTACATAGCTTTGGGTAGACTTCACCGTCAGTTATTTTCCAATACATCATTAGCAACTGGGCACGTAGCACCCTAATTTTTGAGATGAAAATTACTAGGTTAACTGACAAAACAAACAAACAAACAATAAACACCACTCTTGCCTCCATATGGGAGAGAGCCCTGGGCTAGTTGCCATGTCAGTCTGATTCAATGCGATATTTTTATGCTTTTATTATGGCATCTATGTTGGAACATCCTGCGTGCAAGTTTGGGATTCCTAAATTCTTCTGACAGTCCAGAACATAGAAGAATAATTTTCTATCTCATTAAGTAAGCAAGAGAGTCCTAGTTCTTGGCTCTGTTTGGTTTACCCATATGGGAGTATGAAACATAAGAAGGTGAAAGAAATCCTAACAGAACGCAGCAGCTGGTTAAAGGCTATTATACTGAAATTTTCATGAGTTTGACAGTAGGCCAAAAAACGACAAAATGGCAGAGAGGAGAAAAGGCAGTTGTAACAGGTTGAACAATGTTGGTGATTATTTTTTTTTCAGTGGCAATGGAAGCTGTAATCAAATAACCTGATAGAGGTGCTGGCAGAAATAAGAGAGCCCCAAGGGAGAGGGAAATGAAAACTGTAACAATGATGTATGCTGTAGACTAATAAACTAGACAAACATGTAATCTGAAGTATCGAAACGGAGGTTCATATGAGAAGGTGGTGTCAGGACATGCAAAAATACTGCCTGATTTCCACTCCACAGCAAATCTGCTACTAATGTGTTAACACCTCAAGAATGAATGCTTAACTCAACAATTCCATGGGTCTTATGCTATTGATATGTAAACTTCTTGTTATTTGGATAACTTGCCATTGAAAATACAAAATTTAGGTGAGAACATAACTTTGTTTTGACAATGGGAATTAGTGATAGCAAGAAGGACTGTGAACACCATCTTCTAGGCACAAGAAAACCACTGCAATTATGAACTCACAGCTGCTGCCTTTAAGGGCACCGGGTCTGCATAGAACTGGCCCTACCAATAGTCTTCTATGGACTAGAGAATGCCTCATGGGACCGCTCCCCCCAGATGAACAAATTCTGGCTACCAACAAATTTTGAGATGGGGGAGACATTGTCTTCAGCTGTGCACCAACTGATAAGCCCACCAGGATTCAACATAAAGTTCCCCAAACTCAGGGTCAAACAGATGGCTGGGGTTAAACTCACTGGGTCATGAAACAAATGTCATGAATGTGGGAACAAAATCTGTAGGGAAGAAAGAGGGTTTGATAAGAGTGGGGAAGAAAAATCAGAATATTTTCCTTATGTGAATGAAATTGTCAAGATTGTTTAAAGAAAGACTCTTGAAGACAAACAAGGTGGGAACTAACCAATTGATTTTCAACTCATTGTCAACTTTCTAGTTTTGGAACAATAAAACATCTATGATTCAGAATAGGTTTTTTTTTTCCCAAAACATAAAGTCTCCTGAACCTTATACCTAAAAATAACTCACTTTAACTGTGGAGTGTTCAGCTCTAAAGGGGAACATATATATTGTGCTCCCTCTTTACCCAAGAATAAGTTATTGCAGAAGAGAGCACTGAAATTTTCTAAGAGCCATAGTAGTGGACATTCACAGAGAAACAATATTAGCTGGACATGATGGAGACATTTGAACCCATTGCAGATGTGACTATATGCACATGACCTATGCAAGATCAAATCAGCCAAAATCCTGACCTGGAAGGAGGAGGGTTCTTAAAGCCCCAGCCAATAGCAACTGATGGCTGCTGGTGAAGGGAGAATCAGTTTCCTTCAGGGATGTGATCCCAGAGAGGCTACAGAGGGTTTAATAAACAAAGCACATGAAGTTGAAAGGGAAAAATGACGGAAAGATGGCAGAGTAATTGAAGGTGAGGGATTGGGAAGTGGATTTGATCAAAACACATTACAAGGATGTATAAAAGTTTCCAACAATGAAAGATTTTAAAATAATTTGCTTTAAATGTATTTTAGACAATGGTTATGAATAATAAAATAAAATAAAATGATATTAAAGTGTCTATTATATTAAATATTTTATAAAGGTTTGGTTTCTGTGTATTGTAGCTCAATATTTTAGACTTCTATTTGAGAAATATTGTAATCCCTAATTTTAAGTAACCTATTAATGGAGAATGTTCTCCATAACGTTTTAGAGTTGCCTACGAAAAATGAGGTGACTTCTCATTCTAGGAACTTCAGATGCATTTAAGGCCTTCATAATCATCTTTCCACTAATTTCTTTCTGTCTATTGTTTTAGGTCCTTTACATTTAACCAGGAAGAATTGAGCTCTTGAACACTACTTAGAGACTCTGTACTTGGTTTGAAAAATGACATGCGAGGCTTAATAATAGAAAAAAATTCATACACATATACGCATGTAAACATAAAGATGCACATTAATGCATCTTTAAAGCAATAGGGCTTATGCTAGGACCCGAGCATATATATTAGTGTTAGTGTGCTTGTCTGGTATTTGTAAGACCTTGGGGTACCATCCTTTAGCACTCTAGAAAACCAATCAGCCAGACCCCTAGTCAACCAAACTAACTAAACTAACATGTTAGTGAGTAAAATAACAAATTTCAAAATAAAGATAAAATTCCTGAAAGAAAATGTTCAGAATTTGGGATTCTGAGTTCAGACATGACCATTGAATGGTTAAACTGATTGTGATAGCTGAAAAGGGCCTTAGATATCCTTTAAGTAACCATTGTATTTTATAAAGGAGAAGATAAGATTTATATAGGTTAATTATTTGCCCATGACCACATAACACATAACAGTCAGGGATAAACTTTGCGTTGTCATTACCACAATCATTCTTCAGTATGTAAAGTAGTGCTGGGGTAAATAGGATATAGAGTTGCTCTCTTCTGTCACTGAGACACAGCAAAGAGACCTGCTTATTGGAAAGTGGGGAAATATAGCATTTAAAAATTTTCCACATATAATTTTAGATGGTTCAATTAAAAACTATAGGGATGTATTGCATTAGATTTAACACTAAAGCAGTGGTTCTAAACCTTCCTAACACAGTGACCATTTAATAAAGTTCTTCATGTTATGGTGATCCCCCCACCCATAAAATCACTTTTCTTGCTACTTTATAACTGTAATTTTGCTACTGTTATACATTATAATATGAATATCAGATATGCAGGATACCTGATATGCGAACACGATTGGGTTGTGACCCACATGTTGAGAATCACTGCCCTAGAGAGACAAGAAAGATTTGGAAAACAAGATGTGGTAAAGTCCTTGTGAGGCTGTTAATGAACCTACACAGCAATTCAGAAAATCAGTGCAGCAGAGTGATTGTTAGATGGTTCTAAACCTTCATGCACATTCTCAGAAAAAGAACCTTCATTGCAGCTGATAATGGAAATGGGTAAAAGTGAGAGATTTGCTGATGCACTAGTAAGCCTAAGATATCTTAATCAGAAACAAAATCCGCACTGACAAAAACACTGAGGTATAAATCACTACAAAGGTTTTGTACAAAAGGTTCTGCAACCACTCTGGAAAGCAGTGTGGAGGTTTCTCAGGGAATTCGGGATCAACCTACCCATGGACCCAGCAATACCACTCTTGGGAATATGCCCAAGAGAGGCCTTATGATACAACAAAAGTATATGCTCTACTATGTTCACAGCAGCATTGTTTGTAATAGCCAGAACCTGGAAACAACCTAGATGCCCTTCAATTGAAGAATGGATGAAGAAAGTATGGAATATATACATATTAGAGTACTACTCAGCAGTAAAAAACAAGGACTTCTTGAAGTTTGCAGGCAAATGGATGGAAATAGAAAACACTATCCTGAGTGAGGTAAG
>NW_026068166.1:896959-906633 GCF_014885135.2 Alexandromys fortis | reverse complement strand
CAAGGTCCAAATCAGGAGCAGAAGGAGAGAGAGCACAAGCAAGGAACTCAGGACCGCGAGGGGTGCACCCACACACTGAGACAATGGGGATGTTCTATCGGGAACTCACCAAGGCCAGCTGGCCTGGATCTGAAAAAGCCTGGGTTAAAACCGGTCTCGCTGAACATAGCGGACAATGAGGACTACTGAGACCTCAAGAACCATGGCAATGGGTTTTTGATCCTACTGTACCTATTGGTTTCATGGGAGCCTAGGCAGTTTGGATGCTCACCTTCCTAGACCTGGATGGAGGTGGGTGGTCCTTGGACTTCTCACAGGGCAGGGAACCCTGATTGCTCTATGGGCTGACGAGGGAGGGGGACTTGATTGGGGGAGGGGGAGGGAAAGGGGAGGCGGCGGTGGGGAAGAGACAGACATCTTTAATAAATAAATAAATAAAACACACACACGCGTTCAAATCTA
Organism: Alexandromys fortis; assembly: GCF_014885135.2. NCBI lineage: Eukaryota > Metazoa > Chordata > Mammalia > Rodentia > Cricetidae > Alexandromys > Alexandromys fortis. The sequence goes on along the minus strand of NW_026068166.1, from coordinate 906,171 downwards.
CACATTATTTAGTAAAACATGTGCCTTAAATTGGTGTTTACAATATGTAATTTAGAGTCATGAAATGAACATGTTCACAAAACTTTTGAAAAAGAAGAAAATTGTAAAGTAGGATTAAAACATATTAAAGAATTTAAGGTTAAAAGCTATCTTATTTGAGAAAAGTTTAATAAAATTAAAGTTAAACCATCTTCCTGAAGAATATGTCTTGCTTTAGAGAGCCCTGAAAGTCCCTTCATTGTCATTATTTTGAGTTAACAAAATAGAGGCATGAAATCACATTTCTTGAGAACTGAAGTAATGAAGATCTAGGGCTGTAGCTATTGTTTTGGAACTGAATTATAAAGAATTGATGGGTAGCGGAAGAATAAAAACATCCTCGATAAAAGATGGCATGCTGAAAAAACCAGGAAAATATTTAATATTTTTATTCAGACTCATGCCAAAAGAAAGTTCAAAGACTTTAGCTGCGACTGAAGACCGTTTCACGAAACCAATTATTTCCAACTGTTGTTGGGAGTAGCCAATTCAAAGTTAGATTGAAGTTAGACTCCTGCACGATTGATGAGAGACTGTTAAACCATCATAATAACTCAATATTCCTTCTCCTTCCTTTTCTGTGTCAACTCAATATATCATAATTTAAGTTTCATAGGACATCCATCCTTTGACTCTTTTCCATTGACTGGCACAAATGGTCCCAGGAAGAGAGTTCCACTCTGATGCTATTATTAGGTAACAAAGGCTGAGAACTGCATGTTGAGAATGAACAGCTCAGCTCCACAAATTCTGTACTGTCTGCCTGTGGGTTATGTGACAAATAATTCATTTAAACAGTTTTGTAAATATCACTTGTAAATCTCCCACCTCCGTCTGAAAAAGAAATGCAGAATCCCCCTACATAAATAATATTTTTCTGTCAAATAACCACTCCCACCATCACAGATATTACCTAGGTATTTTTGTTCTACTGTGAAAATTCTGCTCACTCTCAAAAACACACCTTATATGCTTCATTAAATGCATTGTTCCTGAAAGTGGTTCCCTATCGCATCAGCAAATTTACAGGGCTAATTTCAGCATGAGTTTACTATCTAAGCTTCCTTAGGAATAAAAAGAAATAGGTATTGCAGAAGAAGGTAACCACTTTAAAATTTCTTTGTGAACATACAGATCAGATAAAATAAATGCTCCTTTAAGAAAGTAATTCTTTTGACTTACTTAATATAGTAGGGCACTTTGTTTGGTGAGATGGCTCTCTCCCAGGGACCCTGGACCGAAGCTGCGAAAGGATGAAAAAGAAAGGCAAAGAGGTCAAATTCATGACAAACAGGAAAGACAGCATTATAGCACCAGAATCACAATTTTACACTAATATTGGTCTGTTTGCTCAGTTGCTCATGAAGACAGGCTGTGTTAATTTGCTGTTGTGAAATTTCGGGCCTACACTAAGTAAAATTGAATACATTCAGGCACAAAAATTAATGCATAGGGCCAGGAGGATCTTTCTACTGCTAACCCTATACTAGAAATAAAGAAAATGAATCAACAGACTGATGGCTTTGCTCCACAGAGTGCTTCCCTTATAATATTTCCTGTTATTGCTTTTCAATATTTTGTTATTTGATTGACTGGGTTTTATTAGTTTATCAGATGAAACATCGCCCTGCGATATATTTGCATTCTAAGTTATTGAAATGAAGATAGTATGCTTATTAATCTGGTATGCTTATTTTTATTTGATTAAAGAGGATCCAAATCCATTTACCAATTACATGCTTAATTGGGTATTTTAAAATGTCAGTTGTTCACCATATTATTAGAAGAGACAAGCAAAGGTGACAGAATGACACCTGATAATAGCAAAGGATAATAAAATTTTATTCACAGTCTGGTCACATATATGTGTGCTGCTTGCACTTGGAATTCATTTAACGACTTTATTATATATAAGTCAAACCAATTATCTTTAAACTGTTCATTTTTTTTTAATTTTAAGGTGAGGCCCCATTGTGTATGTCATACTGACCTTCAACTTATGGTTCCCCTTTCTTGGCTTCCTGGGTAGCTAGGGTTATAGGTGTGTGCTATAATTACCAACATTTCAACTTTTTTAAATGCTTAACTAGTAGGTTCCCCCCTTCTTTACTAAAGCTGATCCACTAAAAGTATCTTTTATGTCCTGCTTATGTCTGATATTTTCTCCCCTGAAGACAAAATAATCTTGTTGAAAAGGCACTGTAACTTCCTCTAGAATAAAGTTTTAAGATATGGGAATTTCAAGAATCATACATCCTGTGTATCCTGGGTTCAGCATTTTGTACAGACAAAACAAAACACAGGATTGTGATATCATTTGAAATAGAAATATAAAAAGCATGATCTATTAATTCTCTGTGTGTGTGAGTGTGTGTGTGTGTGTGTGTGAGTGTGTGTGTGTGTGCATTTCTGAATCTTCATCCCACTAATAACTGGAAGCACAGCTGATGCTATTATTGCCTTCACTGAAAATCTCACAGTAAATTCACAGTGTATTGAGATGGAAGAAAACGTCAAAGCGAATATATCCTTGACTCCGCTGTATAATATGAAAGAACAGCTTCTAATAAAAGTTAACTTGCCCCATGCCAGACAATTTAAGGATAATGAAACTCCAGCTTCTTTGTTTTATATAGAGTAATAGAGAGATTGCATTACCCAACCTTTAACCAGGCTTTGTCCCTTGGAGATATGTCATTTAAATGATATAAGAAATGGATTTGTATTTAGCAGGTAATTATGCTTTTATCATTTTTTTGCAGACAGAAATCTTAACAGGGAGAAAAAAAGACATTTAGCTGTTGCTTTGAAATAGTCCCTTGTCTTCAATTTCTCTCGGTCCTTTTATATTTTTTTCTTTTCTTTTCACCTTGCTTTCCCCTCTTGCCTTTTCATCCCGCCTTTGTCACTCTCTGCCAACTCTTTACTTGCCCTCCCCCCCCTTCTCTGGGTTACAGTTTTTTAACCCTGATTACTTCACATTTGTAAATAATATTTGCTTTGAAAACATGGGCTAGACTATGCAGGCTATCTGGTCAGATCTGAGGTTTTGAGATTCTACCAACCCAAGCCTGGCTTTGTAGGTTGATTAGTGAAGTCTCTTCTTGAAAATCGTGTCATGTATATATAAGGAAGAACAGAACTCCAGAGAGTATTTGGTGGTCTCACCCTTGCTGGCTGTGAGGGTATGAATGGTTAGACTGACAAAAGAAAGGGTATTCCTTCCTTAAAGGTCTCCAAGAAACCAAGGCTTTGTGATTTCTCTCATCATTTTTTCTTAGTTATTTATCATTATAATGAACCGGAAATTTTTTCTGATTCCGAAGAGGAGGTATTCCCTCTTGTAACAAAAAAAAAAAAAAAAAAAAAAAAAAAAAAAAAAAAACAGTTTGTTTCTCTAGATGGTTCTTTCTTAGGTATCTCTTCAAAGGAATTGTGCTGGAGATGATTGTAGGCTCTGCAGCTTGGCTACGTGACTTGCTATAGCAAAAGAAGTAGAGTTGGGAGTCAGCTTGGGCTACATAGCAAGACTTGATATCAAATAAGCAAAACAAAGAGGGAACTTTCAACTGTATAATACACAAGAAAATCCACGATACTCAGCAGAGCTAACAGCCAGATCTACCTAGACATGTCTATGATTAACTTTGCATTGTTCAACATCCAGAGGAAAAAATCCATTTATGTGTCAGAGGAATTATCACAATATGCTTATTAAATAATTGGAAAAAATTAAAAAAAATAAAAATCCAAGTTCCAGTTAAATAAAAACTTTTCAACATCCTAAGCCATCAGAGAAATACAAATCAAAACAACCCTGAGATTCTATCTTACACCTGTAAGAATGGCCAACATCAAAAACACTGATGACAACTTATACTGGATAGGATGTGGGGTAAAGGAAACACTCCTGCATTGCTGGTGGGAGTGAAAACTTGTACAGCCCCTTTGAATATGTATGGCGATTATTCAGAAAATTAGGAAACAACCTTCCTCAAGACCCAGCAATATCACTTTTGGGTTTATACCCAAAGGATGCTCAATCGTACCACAAGGACATGTGCTCAACTATGTTCATAGCAGCATTGTTTTTTATAGCCAGAACTTGGAAACAACCTAAATGCCCATCTACCAAGGAATGAATAAGGAAAATGTGGTATATTTACATAATGGAGTACTACACAGAAGAAAAAAGTAATGACTGCTTGAAATTTTGCAGAAAAATGGATGGAGCTGAAAACATCATATTGAGTGAGGTAACCCAGACTCAGAAAGACAATTATCATATGTATTTACTCATAAGTAGTTTCTAGACATATAGTAAAGAAAACCAGCCTACAAATTATAATCTTAGAGAACCTAGACAACAATGAGGACCCTAAGAGAGACATACATGGATCTAATCTACATGGGAAGTAGAAAAAGAAAAGATCTCCTCAGTAAATTGGAAGCATGGGGACCTTGGGAGAGGGTAGAAGGAGAGGGAAGAGGCAAGGAGGGGAGCAGAGAGAAAGGTAGAGCTCAATAAAAAATTGTATGCTTCTGGGTGATTTGCTTGCATTTATGTGCCAGAGGAATTCTTGTACGTGTTTTACATACACAAGTGTGCACCATGTGCATGCTTGATGCTCAAGAGTGATAGGAGTGGGCATCCCTTGCAACTGGCATTACAGACAGGTGTGAGCTGACATGTGGGTGTTGGGTTGAACTCACACCTGTGCTCTTAACCACTAATCCATCTCTCTAGCCCCGATAAAAGCTTCTTAAACTTTCTTACTTACAGTTCTTCATTGTTTTTTCTCCTTAAAATTTAAAAAGCAAAGCAATGGGAAACCCTAGTCTTTATGCCTACGCATCAATTAGATCCAGTGTGAAGTGCAGGGCATTGTGCTCTCATAAAAGATGAGTTTCCCCTTTGACGCACAATTTATAAAGTCACCCAAGCAACTACTTTTCAGTAACAGTTTGAAACCCTGAAATTTTATTCTCAAAAATGCCTTTTATTCAGTTAAAAATAAGAAAAAAAATAACCCAGCCTCCTTCTATTCCTTCCCTTCCCCATTACCGCTAGATGCCCATCTGCTGGACGGAAGTGCTTGCTGTAGAAATAACACAGTTGAACGATGGGGCTATCGGACTGCATTTGGCACTTCTCTGAAGAGAAGGTCAATGGGACGTTGGCAATTTCATTCAGAGCTACCCGATGACTCTGACCTTGCATCTGTTCAAACCTCAATCAAATGCGGGGTGATTCTCATAGGTGTACCCCAAGAATTATCGTTTCATTTCTCATCGCAGCGCTGATGCAAACAACAGCTGTCTCTTATCTCAGTGCGCCAGTGGAACCCTGTCATTGTTCACAAAGCTGGCTTTCGTAATACACACATCTTTTATGTCTGGTGTGTCCAGTTTTCGTAGTCCATCAGAAGCAGACTTATTGACAAATAATTTTTATATGACACCAGGCTGTCCTTTGGCATTTTCTTATACAGATGTTTCTATAACTACTATGTGTAATGACGATTGGTGTTTTGCAATTTACATTCTCCAGTGGAAAAATCATTCATTATCATCCAGCACCGGTACCATGGATATTGTCTACTGAATTTAAAGTGTAAAATATACATGAATTTATTTCTTCCAAAGTCAACCTTTGAATTTCACCCTGAGTTACAGATGCAGCATGTTATTAAGAACAAGAATTCTACCTTCAAATGTTTTCTTCCCTCGAGGTGCCATGATTCAATATTGTGCCCAAGGTGCTTTGAGAATTGTAAACATGGGCCACACTATTGAGAGAAAGCTCTGATTTCAACCATTTTTTTTGATGCACGATAAAGAATGTGTCAAGTGATGCATGCCAGTGTTAAACTGCATTTTTATTGACAGAGGGGCCTAAGCAACGAATTAAGGACACTAATGTTGTAAAGCATGCCAAAAGAGCACTCTCTGCAGTCCCAACTCAAATGCAATCATTAACCTTTCGACTTTACTCAGAGTTTGAGAGAAGATGGCTGTGTCAAAAGAAAACCAAAACAAAGTGGGGAAAAGAAGAGAAACATGAAAAATAGATAAAAGAGCAAACTCAACTTCTATGTTTAAAAAAAAGCATTAGGGAGACAGGGATAAACTCAGTGGCAGAACACTGGTCTACTACATGCAACATGGTCCGTCAGAAAGAAATAGAAAAGAAAAGAAAAAAGTAAAGAGAAAGGCTTCAGGACCAATCAGTGAGCCAGCTGGTACTTGGCTCTTCAGAAGTATGCAAATCCAATAGTGCTTTTATGGGTACAATTTACATCGATGGAATGATAATGTTTATTAACTTTTTGTCCACTCTCTTCCCACAATACTCCCTAAACTTTTCTTTTCTTTTTTTTTCCTTTTGGTTTTTTTGAGACAGGATTTCTCTGTAGCTTTGGAGCCTGTGCTAGAACTCACTTTTTATACCAGGCTGGCCTCAAACTTACAGAGATCTGCCTGCCTCTGCCTCCCAAGTGCTGGAATTAAAGGCGTGCGCCACCACCGCCCAGTTAAACTTCCATTTTCTATTTATGCTAGCATCCATTAAATTTTAATACCACACACAATAGACATGATATATATCTATTTATGCATTACAGGTATTTGTGACATTTTCTCATCCCTTAGAACCCAATTTTGTCCCTTGGGGCAACATGATTGCGCAGAGAATGCTTGATATAGAGGCAATTGATAGAGGGGAGTTATACAAAGTTATTGCATGGTCTTGTATGCTTGGGACATGACTTAAACTAGCTCATTAAATATCCAACAAACTGTTGTGTAGGTATTGCTTTTATTATCAGATGATGAAACTATGAAGACCACACAAAATAACACATTTAAGATTACTTTCCTAAATAAGTAAATGACCATAATTTCTGGAATGTTAGTCAAAATGAATTCAAATAGAAGATTCATAAAGGAGCGAAGTCCCTGTATCTTTTCTGCATTGTGGGATGCATGCTATTTAATGTGTTGCTCCCTGTGCAAAATACGCCTATGGATATAATAGTGACATGGATGTTATAAGGGTAGTCATCCACTTTCTGATTGGATTTTAGGTCTCTTCCACTGGAGGAAAATCGTGCTAGTTACTATAAATCTGGCCAAGTGTCCAAAGTTGATGTGGTGGATGTGGAAGTTTGAATGAGAATGACCCTCATTGATTTATATGTTTGAATACTTAGATTACCAGTAGGTAGAATTGTTTGGGACAGATTAGGAAGTATGGCCTTGTTGGACAAGGTGTATCATTGGGGGTGGGCTTTGAGGTTTCAAAAGTCACATGCAATGACCAATATGTTCACTATATCTTGCCTGTGTTTTGAGATGGGTGGTCTCAGCTGTTCCTACAACCAGGCCTTCACTCTGCCATTCATAGAATCTCAAACCAAATTAAATGCTTTCTTTTTTTAAGTTGGCTTGGGCATAGTGTTTTATCACAGCAATAGAAAAGTAACTAATTTATCTGGGAAGCCCATAGATTTTAGAAGTAAAGGTAGTACTTTTATTTTGCTAGTGGACTTAGTATCAAACTGCCTTCTAAATTTGTATTTCTATATCCATTAGTGTAGCTCCAGTCCTCATCAGAGAAGCTTATTGGATGGTGGCAAAATGGTGTCTTCTGGATATGACAGATTCGCTACACTCATGAGCTCACGACAGCTGTGGTTGCCTGCACAAGGTCAAGATCACAATGTATAAGATCAAGATGTACAAGATCAAGCCAGTCGACATTTCAGGATGGAGAGGAGCTCACTAGCTCTCCCACTTCATTGAGGAGCTATTGACAACTGATGGCTGACATATGTGGGAGAATCAGTTTTGGTCAAGGGTGTGGGCTCTCTATAGGTCTTACCATGCTCCAGTGAAATGGTCCTCTACCCACGAATATATGGGTAATACAAATTGACCTGGAGAGGGGACTTATAAAGCTTAAAATATTTTGTGTTATAGACACTGTTTGTCTAGTACCACTTATTGTGTTTTCCTTTCATATTTGTCAGGGGACTTAAGTTTTTTTTTCTTTTTCTTTTGTTTTTTACCTCAGTGGTCATTAGAGGTCCCCGTTTTTTTTAATTAAGCATACTTTGCAAAATTAAAAACTTTTACCTTGATAACTACGGCTTTTTTCATTACTGCTTCACCTCACCTCTCTCCCCAATTCCTTCTTACATGACTCCAACACTTCCTGTTCATTCATTTGGAACAGCAGCTCAGTGACAAAGATGCTTTCCTCTATTACGTTTAATTCCCTCTTGAGTATAAAGTCGCCTCACTCCCAACACACCCTTCACCTACAGTTTTGCTTACCCAAGTTTCAGTTACTTATGGATAATTGTGGTCTAAAATATACTGAATGTAAAATTCTTGAAACAAAATCTATACACTTAAATTTTTACACTATTATGAGTAGTGTGATTCCAAAAAAAAAAAACCAACTCAGTCCAGTGCCAGTTTGGGTCTCTGTCTCTATCTTGATCCATCACCAGATGAAGGTTCTAAGGTGATATGCAAGATATTCATCAGTATGGCTATAGGATAGGGTCATTTCAGGTTCCCTCTCCTCAGTTGCTCAAGGTACTAGCTGGGGACATCTCCCAGGACACCTGCAAGCCCCTCTAGAGTCCAGTCTCTTGCCAACCCTAAGATGGCTCCCTAAATTAGGATATATATTTCTCAGCTCCCATGTCCACCCTTCCTTTATCCCAACCATCCCATTCCCCCAAGCTCCCCTTCTCACGTTTCTCACCCCATTCACCCTTAGCCCCATGCCACCTCATCCCCAAGTTCCCAGGTTTTGCCCTGGAATCTTGTCTACTTCCCATATCCAGGAGAAGGACTATATGTTTTTCTTTGGGTTCACCTTCTTATTTAGCTTCTCTAGGATCACAAATTATATGCTCAATGTCCTTTATTTATGGCTAGAAACCAATTATGAGTGAGTACATCCCCTGTTCATCTTTTTGGGTCTGGCTTACCTCACTCAGGATAGTGTTTTCTATTTCCATCCATTTGTATGCAAAATTCGCGAAGTCATTGTTTATTTCTGCTGAGTAGTACTCTAATGTGTATATATTCCAAACTTTCTTCATCCATTCTTCCATTGAAGGGCATCTAGGTTGTTTCCAGGTTCTGGCTATTACAAA
>NW_026068166.1:884995-895776 GCF_014885135.2 Alexandromys fortis | reverse complement strand
GGGGGAGGGAAATGGGCAATTTCTTTTTTTTTTTGCAACAACTAAAATAAATAAATAAATAAATAAATAAATAAAATCTCATGCAGAGTCCCCAGCCATAAAAGGGGCAAATGTGTTACAAAACTTCCCTGCGAAACCAACTAAGCAAGCAAACAAAAAACTGCCTACTACTACAGATGTTTAAATGAACTAAAATGCCTAGAGTTGATGCACAAATTTCACTGGCAGATTCTATTCCTGTCACTTTGTATTTGAGATTCATCTGTATCTCTACATTTACCTACAACTTGTTCCTTTTAATTGTTTATATAAGATTTCATTATGTATGGATAATGGATATACCATTTAACTGTCGAACAGTTTCATTTAGATTACTTTCAGTATTTGGCAAACATAAGTAAATCTTGTACCAATATCTGTGCACATGATTTTATGTAAGGATGGATTTACATTTCTCTAACGTGAATATTTAATGGTCAGCTTACTGAGTTAAAGCAGGTTTTTTGTTCTGTTTCTTGATTCAGGTTCTTGCTATAGCCCTAGCTGGCCCCACATTTGCACTAATCCTGCTGTCTGACCCTCCCGAGACTGGAATCTAGCAGCTCCATACCCAGCAGGAATGTAATGGCTGAGAAATACTACATTAGAGGATATATCACAAGTTTCAGAGGAAAATTCTCACGAAGGATAATTAGATTGCCTTGACTTTTAAAATGTAAGGCCATGATGACCGTTTTAAGATAAACCATTATGTAAACTTTTGTTAATTTTCTTAAAGAAAATTCCTAGAAGTGCATTTACCTAATTAAAGGCTAGTAACATTGCACTGGCTAGTTTTGTGCCAATGACACAAGCTGGAGCCATTAGAGAGGAGGAAGCCTCAATTGAGAAAATGCCTCCATATGATCAGGCTGTAAGTAAGCTTGTAGGACTTTTTTGTTGTTGTTGTTGTTTTTTAAGACAGGGTTTCTCTGTATAGCTTTGGAGCCTGTCCTGGAACTGGCTCTGTGGACCAAACTGACCTCAAACCCACAGAGATCTGTCTGCCTCTGGCTCTCGAGTGCTGGGATTCAAGGTGTGCACCACCACTGTCCACCCCCCATAGGACATTTTTAAAATTAGTAATACATGGCAGAGGGCCAAGCCCATGTGGGTAGTGCCACCCCGGGCTGATCGTCTGGTGCTATAAGAAAGTAGGTTGAATACTTTATGAGAAGCAAGCCAGTAAGCAACACTCTTCCATGGCCTTGGCATCATCTTCTGTCTCCAGGTTCCTGCCCTGTTTGAGTTCCTGCCTTGACTTCTCTCAGTGATAGACTGTCACCTGGAAGTGTAATCTGGAATAAATTCTTTCCTCCCCAAGTGGTCTTGGTGACGGTGTTTAGTCACAGCATTAATAACCTTAACTAGGACAGACACTATAAGGGCATTTTATGTAAATGACACTCCTGGCACCAGAAGTCTTTCTCGATTTATGTGGAAAGAGAAAATTTCATTTTTGTAGGTCAATGATATCTGTTGGTATAAGTCTCAAGGTATATAAGATATGACATTTGGTATAGTGTATTATTTGAGAATATATCTCCCACATGTCCCCTTTCTCCTGAAATATTATAAATGGCTTGAATGGAGAAAGAAACTTAGGATATTAACTTTCTAGTCTAACTTCCAATCTTAAATTTTGAAGTCATGTGGAATTTACAGAACAAAAATTCTGTAAAACTAGATTTGATTCCTGAGTCTACCATCAATTAATTATCTTTGTCTTGATTCTTTCTACTTCTGAATCCTATTTTTCTTTTAGGTAAAATGGGAATAATAGTCTTTCCCTTCATGACACGCCAGGATAAATGCCAGACAATATGAAACTACTTTGCAAAATGTTAATCATTTCACATAAAATACTTGTGATCTCATATCTGTAAGATGTTATCTGAGTGATAATTATGGAATCAATCTCCCTGTTTCAATTGGAAAGTATGTTTTCAGACCTTAAATTCACTGGTAACTACTCTTTTGAAAAGATGTATTTAATTGTATTTGTGTGCTTGTGCATGAGGTACAGAGTGCCTGTGTGTGTGTGCGTGTGTGTGTGCGTGTGTGTGTGTGTGTGTGTGTACTACATACATGTCTGGCATTCACAGAGGCTATAAGAAGCCACTGAACACTCTGGAACTGGAGTTACCTATGGTTGTGAGATGCTATGTCTTTGCTCAGAATTGAACTTTAGTCCTTTAGAATATAAGCTGATGTTTTTCACCACTGAGCCATCTCTCCAGCCCTTGCTGACTATTCTAAATGTGCCATAATAGTATAAAATATGGCAGAGAAAAATTTATTTGAATCTTTCCCAGCTGGTTGAGCTTATGGCTCTTCTTACATCTCCAACTTTTTTTTTAAAAAAAGCAATTACATCTGTTCAACAGATCTTTCATCAACATTGATGATGAACATAAAACAAAATACTGCGATAGCAACTATAGACACTTTTGTACATAATATTCCTATGTCAATTCATCTCAAGTTACTGAAATTTTGTATCCATTGAACCATTTCCTTTAATTTCCTCTTCTCCACATACTGTGGCTATCCCATTTGATTTCCTGTTTCTGTAAAGTGGCTAATGAGAAATACTTCATCAGTGCAAAATAGAGGAACAGAGTCTATTTTATGCAGATTCTTTTCTTAAAAAAAGGCTCATTTTGATTAGGGGATCAGATTGTTGTTTTTGTTGATATCATATACACAGACCAAAGGTGAAAATAGTGGAGTGGAGAGCGATTTCTACAAGTAATGAGAAATTGCAGATGATTTCAATAATTAGTTACTAGGCAATTAAAGACAGAGTTCATTGGTAGAAAACATAGGGGAAAAGGTTTCTGATGAATGATATAATTATGTTAAAATATTTAGAAGATTGATATTTTTTATCTAAACTCAAGTGCAAGATGAGTTTTAGTATTCAAATAATGGTTGAAGCCATGAAAACGGTTGGGTTCTTTAAGGGAAGTTGTAAAAAAGAATTGTGTGTGCATAACACACTGCCATATGATGAGAAATTTATCTTTAAATGAGAAAGTGTCATATTTTGATCTCTATTGCTGTGATGAAGCACTATGATCAGAGGCAACTTGGGGAGGAAAATATTTATTTCATCTTACAGTTGTCAGGTCACACGAACTGAAGAAGAGTTAGGTCATGGAGGAAGGATGCTTACTGGCTCGCTTCTTATGGCTTGCTCAGCTTGCTTTCCCTCACAACACAGAACTGCCTGCACAGGTATGGCATTGCTCAGAATGGATTTAGTCCTCTCACAGCAATCATAAATAAAGAAAATTCCCGCACTGACTTGCATACAGGTCAATCTTTTCATTTATTTATTTATTTGCTTCTTTGTTAGTTTTTTTTCTTTTTATAACCCAACCAAAGTTTCCCCTCCTCTTCTTAAGTCCTACTCCCTTCTCTTCCCCCAGCCACTCCTCCTCTTGTTTATCAGGTGGGCCTCCCATGGTGATCAGCCAGTCATGGTATGTAAAGTTGCTGTGAGATTAGGCAATTCCTCTTTTCAATAATAAGTGCATACAGGTCAATCTTATGAAGACATCTTCTCTAGTAAGGTTACTTCTTCTGAGATGGCCCTAGCGTTTATCAGTTTGACAACAAACAAACAAACAAATCATCAAAAGAAAATCATCGGTTTTGATAGTGTGCACTTATAATCCTGTCATTTAGGAGGCTGAGGGAGGACATTCACAAGTTTGAGGTCAGCCTGTGCTATATAGTGGAACACTGCCTCTAAAACAATCAGACACAAATGTAAGAAAATCTATCATTTATAATAGTATGGATAGAATTTGAAGACATGTCCCCAATTGTACTTGTTACAGGAAGAAGAGAGGGCCTGCTTTTGGTCCCGGCTGCCCGGCTAGCTTACACCTAAAATAATCACACAGAAACTGTATTGATCAAAATACTGCTTGGCCATTAGCTTTAGCCTCCTATTGGCTAACTCTCATATCTTGATTTAAGCCATTTCTATTAATCTGTGTTCACCACAAGGTCATGGCTTTCCAAGAAAGATTTAGCATGTCTGACCTGGCATCTCCGTGGTGGCTCTCTGACTCTGCTCTCTTCCTCCCGGAATTCAGTTCTGTCTTCTCCGCCTACCCAAGTTCTGCCCTATTAGGCCAAGCAGTTTCTTTATTGATTAACCAATGGAAGCAACACATAAACAGAAGGACCTCCTACACCATGTACTATTCTACATGTATAGGGTATTTGACAGTACTTAGCCTCATAGACAAGATAAGGCATGTTCAGGATGGTTTGCGAAGATAAATACATCATAAAGAGACAAAATAGAGTGTTGGTAACTGAGACGGCGGGAGGGATGGAGCATTGCTGTTTAATGGGTACAATGATTCAGTTCTCTTATATGAATGGCCTGTAGAGTCAAGCTGTATAGTATAGTTTCTACATTTTATAGTACAGTGTTAAAATTTTGAGATGGAAGATCTCAAGTTAAATGTCTTCAATACATTTCAAAACAAAAGGAATCTAAGGAACACTGAAGGTTATAGATGTTTATTTCCTTTATCTCTTGGAGTGATAGGATCACCAATCCATGCACGTGTTCAAATTCACTCCATTGTATACATTGAATGTACATAAGTTTGTATATCTTTCTTCTCACGATAAAACTTAAAAAGAATAAAAATAAAAAAATGAGTATACTGTCCAACATTGGAGAAGATGTGGCGAGTAGATACCTACACTCTGGTGGCATTTGAACCACAACCACATCACAATACAGACACTTGAATAAGGTAGAGTGAATAAGGTAGAGTTAATCACAAGGAAATTCTAGATAGTGAGTGTGAACAACTGTGATTCCACGGACTGAAGTTTTTTAAGGAGAAGCGGTATTTGATCCTGTGTGCTGAACAAGGGAGCATGTTGAGGGGAGGTATCTTGTCTAGGCCCTGATCAAGCATTTAAAAAACTGAATTTGAAGCGAGGAAAATGCTAAGTGAATAGGGACAATATTAGAGTGGTTTATTCCTTCTCTCCTGCTCTGCATGCCAACCCATCCAGGCCAGGCTTTTACTGCGTTTTCAGATGAGGTCTTTATTGTGATATTCAATTACATGAAAGGCTTATTTTCACGACTTCAACTTTCGGGAGCCATCATCAAGACTGTAATGCACCGTTTGAGTTTTCATGTAGTTATTAATCTGCAAGTATGTCCATGTATCATTTCCCCTTGCAATTGCTTTCTCTACGGCTCCTGTTTTCATTTCATGAGATGCATATAGTTCCTGTAAGTTTGCCGTCACTCATCTGAAAGGCTGAGTTAAAGTTAACCCATTTAAAAACATTAAATTAAAATAAGCATCTTGCTTTGTATGTCTCTGTCATATATCAAAAGTAAAGTGTCGGTGAAAAATTTAGGATCACTTACTAAACTTTCAAAGATGGGCTGATTTTCCATAAAGATTTCAACAGCAGAGACAGATGGGTTACATTCCAGAGGGGAAGGTCACAAGAGTGATGAATGAGACCTCTAATGTCTGCCATAGCTGTGAAAATCTTTATGGCTAACTAAAATTCCTCACGAATAACAACCTGTAAATATTATATGAGCTGTCAGACAGATAACACAGAGCTCTGAGGCCATCACACGTGGTGAGCGGATTAGCACACCATGGGATTTGTCAGTGGATGGCCAAGTCATTTAGAGCATCGGGTTTAAATTTGATCTGGGAAGTCAAGAGTTCAGGTGAAACTACTTGGCAAGGTGACTGAGTTGCAAAGATAACACTAATATCTAGTGCGGCTGGCTGCAGCGGTTCACCAATCTAATAACCAATATTAGCTGGCGTGATTCGTGAAAGCAAGGCTCCTTCAGACAGACTCACAGGACTGCATGTAGACCCTCACCATGGTCATTCAGAAAGCAA
Source organism: Alexandromys fortis (assembly GCF_014885135.2). Lineage (NCBI taxonomy): Eukaryota > Metazoa > Chordata > Mammalia > Rodentia > Cricetidae > Alexandromys > Alexandromys fortis. Next base: position 889,816 of record NW_026068166.1, on the reverse strand, counting down.
GAACGAAATCAAGCTCCACGGGTCAGATACAGGTGAGTGGGTATCTGTATGGAGCGCAGCCCAACTTCGGTTTGCGCTATTTCTGAATCAATTCGAAGCGAGCCAGGTGATGACATTACCAGAGGCTTTTCCTTCAGGTAATAGTGGCTGCAGTCTTGGAGCCATCTGGGTGAAGTCAGGTTACTAACAAGTCAGTGCAGTATTGCCAGGTGCCTTTAGAGTCGCTCCAGATGTGCTTTTAAAAGACGGCAGGCAGTCACCACCATTTGCTGAATGCTCTCCGTGTGAGTGCTATTGGATTAGGCACCAGGGAAATTTCAAGGCAAGTAAAATTGGAAACCCAAGACAGTGGGGAGTAGCTCAGATATTAAAAATCAAATGACTACAAGTGATGTGATATATATATGAATATATATATATATACAAATATATATATATATATTCATTTAGAACCAAGATGAAAAGACTGAGAAAGATCTAAGGATACGGCAGTAATTAAAGCAAACAGCAAATGGGATGGTCTGAATTGGGGTCCAATTCTTTAGTTCATTGTAAAGGAACTAAATGTGCATACTCTATTCAGAGTCTTTCCTGGTGAACAGTGTGTTATGTCAATGCCTTGTCCTCGATTCACACACTTCACTTGCTTTAGAAGCCATGCTGTGTGGACAGAGGTTTGTGCTCTTGTGTGCTGGCAATCTGCCATGAGAACATACCCCAGGTGCTGGCTTCTGCTCCTTCACCCTGGGTCTCAATCCCAACTATCTTTAGAAATAATTTAAACTGAATTCCCAGTCTCAAGACAAGCCCCTCCAACCTGCAGCATGAAGCAGACAGCCTCCCAGTCCGGCTTTAGCTAGACCCACGAGCATGCGAACAGAATCTGAAGTCTCTCCCCCCCCCCCCCCCCCCCCCCCCCCCCCCCCCCCCCCCCCGCCATCTGTTTGGCCATTTCCTCTACTTGTCCTTGAGGATGAAAGGAGATTTTCCCCACTACCCTGTAGTGTTGAAGCATTTGGGATCTACTAACTTGTCACTGCAAGCCTCTGTTTTATAGTTGATCATCTATCCTGTCCACAAGTATGAACCTGGATATGACGCCCAAGCTGTTTTCTCTTCTGAGAAAGCCATTTTGTATGGCTGCTGTGAGAATCCTCAGTGTCAGCACACAGGATCACTTATTTCTTTCTATTTTAATATTAGCATCAAATGGTGAGTTATCAGGATGTTTATCTAATGAACTAATCTATCGTTAGCGTCAAGAATCCCAGTAATGATGAAAAGGAAACAGACTCTCAGTACTGACCATCAAAGCATGTGCCCAGTGAGTAATGCAAGAAAATAATCCCTCTTCCTTTTCCAGCCATTCTCTGTCTTTTCAAAAACAATTATTCAGTACTCAAGAGGAGTAAAAGATGAAAGGAGACAAATGTTCCTTTCAGCGTTAGGATGTTCTATCAACTATGAAACAAAACTGTGTCTTATCACTTGACATTATTATTGTCTTGAAATACAAAGCAAATTGGTAAATATTTACAGACTTAAAAAATTAATTTTAGTTCCAGTGTCCAGTGCTGAATTTTAAATTAAAGCCCCAATTACTTTTTTCTCTTTAAATTAGTATGTATAGGCTTTGTGTGAAGGAACACTTTTCAGAAATTATGTACTATCCTAGTTAAAATGTAAGCCTTCCCATCCTTATTTTGTATTAAGATAGCAAAGTTCTTGTGAGATTTTTGTGCTAGGCTCCATAAATAACTGAAGATTCTATTTGAAATTTTCTCTCTTTCCTTAACATCTTTAATTGATGTTTCTACTCCAGGCCTTCAGGACCACATCTTTGGAATTAGTTTCTTTGCTGTGATAGCAAAATTAGGTCAACTTCTACAACACAAACTCTGTGAGGTTTTGGCTTTAGTTTGAATTGGAAGGATTTATATGGTACAGGTTTGGTCCTCAGGGTGACATTTTATTGAGGTAATAGAAACTTTAAAGGGTAGGGCTTGGTGGGTTGGGGAGTTGGGTCAAATGTACTGATCTCTAAAAGGACTAAATTAATTGTGTTGGGACCCTGGTTTGTTTTCAAAATTGCTAAAAAGGCTAAATTAATTGTCTTGGGACCCTGGTTTGTTTTCAAAATTGCAAGATTTGATTTTTTTTAAGATAGGGTTTTACTATGTGACTATGGTTGACCTAGACTCACTATGTAGACCAGGTTAGGCCCAAAACTCACCGAGGTCTGCCAGATTCTGACTGCCTCTGCCTCCTGAGTGCTGGGATTAATGGCATGCACAATCATGGCTGGCTAAAATAGAAAGGTGTGTGTGAACGTGCACAAGCACATGTGTATATTAATGTATATTTGTATCTTGCCTGCATGGTTGTTTGTAAAATCACATGCTTCATACTCATGGTGCGAGAAGAGCGCACTGGATCTGTTGCAACTGGAGTTGCAGATGGTTTTGAGTTACCATTTGGGTGCTAGAAATTGAGCTCAGGTCATCTGGGAGAAAAACCAATGCTCTTAACTGATGAACCATCTCTCTAAACCTCTTACAGCAAGATTTTTTTTTATAAAGGAGAAAGCCTGCTCCTTTTTTTAGGTGGCTTCCTGTCTTGCCATGCAATCCCTTTTGTACATCTTTCAACGTGGTGCTGCTACCTACTACTTGATACAACCAAACTTCTTTTCTTTATAGAATAGCCATCTTCAAGCTATTTCTTACTGCAATAGAAAAGAGACTAAGAAAAATTCACATTTTACTTTTTGAGAACAAATCCCTTTTGTCTTTAACTCACAGTAAATGAGCTCTTTCCATGTTTCTTCTATTTTTTTCCCAGACAATTCTTGCTCAGACTTTTTCTTTCCACATCATATTGCCCCCATGTTGACTAACCCTTCAATTATTCTGTCCCTTGTCTGTCTATTTCTATCTCATTAAAATATTAGCACTCTCTAAAACCTATATTTATACTCATTATACATACATAAGAAGTTCCCTTTCTGAACAAAAGGGCCATAAGGAGACAACTCATAAGATTGCAAAGGGAGATATTCATCATATCAGAATGGCTAAGTAGAAGGAAGAACCTAATTTCTCATTGCTGAATGAGTCTTGTGAATCTTGCTAATTGAAATCAAGGACCAAACAATTTGAAACATTCTTTGCTAGATTTCTCTTTATTTATTTACTTTTAAAACAATCTTATTTTACATTCAATCCCAGTTCCCTCTCCCTTCTATCCATCCACCCACTCCTCCTACCATCTCCCAACCCCACCCACCATCCACTTCTCAGAGACAGTGGGGACTCCCATGGGGAGTCATCAAAATCTGTCACATTGAGTTGAGTAAAGATTGAGCTAGATTTCTATTTGAAAGATTTGGCATACTAACTCAAATTTAGGTATAGCCTCAGGGAAAATATGCTGTAGTACCGATCTATGTCCCCAGGTCCTCATCATGATATTTCAAGTGCTTAGGGAATTTGAATTATATATGAATGAGTGAATGACACGCGTACAACAAGTAAGAATGGTGCAGAAACTAAAGCTTTTTATTCTCAGTAAGAAGTAGTTCCAAAGACTGAGGACACAGCTAATAAGGTCTTACCTGGTGACTCTTGGTCCCTCACTAACTGAACAATTGTCATCTTGTTTCTTGGCTTCAGTCACACTCTCTGCCTGGTCAGTCCTCAAACCTTTTAATCAGGCTCCCATTTTGAGGTCTTTAGCTTTACTATTTTATCCACCAGAGACACTTTGCTCCCATCTAGGTCACTTCATCTGCCAGAGACATGTCTATCTGTCTAGGTCACTTGTGATGCTTTGAATGAGAATGGCCTCCATAGGCTCACATATTTGGATGTTTAGACACTAGGGAGTGGAATTGCTTGAGAAGATTTAGAAGGAGGTATGGCCTTGTTGGAACAGGTGTGGCCTTGTTGAAAAAGATGAGTCATGGGGAGTAGACTTTGAAGTTTCAAAAGCCCAAACCAGGCCCAGAGTTGCTGCTTTTTTTCTTTCTGCCTTTGGATCAGGATGTCACATTCTCAGCTACTTCTTCAACACTGCTCTTGCATGCTGCCATGATGCCCACAACGATGATAACAAGTTGTGGAATATTAGTGTAAGATGTGTTCTATTCATTTATGCTGTGGAATATTTGTTCAATGATGCAAAGATATGTTACAGTCATTTATGCTGCATTTGTTTAACTCTGTAAAGCTGTGTTACACTGCTTGACTAGAACACCTGATTGGTCTAATAAAGAGCTGAGTGGCCAATAGCTAGGCAGGAGAGGGATAGGGAGGGCTTGCCAGGCAGAAAGAATAAAGAAGGATGAAAAATCTAGACGTGAGATTGGTATAGGAGTTCCTTCTGTTTGTGTGTTGCTTTCATTTGATAATGAATAATGAAACTTCCTTGGCCTAGTTGATAGAACAGAATTTAGGCAGAGTAGACAAAACTGAATGCTGGGAAGAAGGGCAGAGTAGCAGATGCCATGGATCTCTTGCCTGAGATAGACGCTGGTTAGAATCTTGCCGGTAAACCACAGTCACGTGGCGATACACAGATTAACAGAAATGGGTTAAATTATGATGTAAGAATTAGCCAATAAGAAGTTAGAGCTAGTGGGCCAGGTAGTGTTTAAATGAATACAGTTTCTGTGTGATTATTTTGGGTGTAATGTGGCTGGGATGACTAGGAATGAGGAGCCAGAAAAGGAGGAGTGAAGGATGCCAGGGGCCACCCACTCAGCCACACAGCCAACCACAGAGCAAGAAGAAAAGAAATATATATAGAATAAAGAAAGATAAA